>NW_027621259.1:7500-53472 GCF_964198595.1 Lampetra fluviatilis
CTCTCTCCCCGTGTCTCTCTCCCCGTGTCTCTCTCCCCGTGTCTCTCTCCCCGTGTCTCCCTCCCCGTGTCTCCCTCCCCGTGTCTCTCTCCCCGTGTCTCCCTCCCCGTGTCTCCCTCCCCGTGTCTCCCTCCCCGTGTCTCTCTCCCCGCGTCTCCCTCCCCGTGTCTCTCTCCCCGTGTCTCCCTCCCCGTGTCTCCCTCCCCGCGTCTCCCTCCCCGTGTCTCCCTCCCCGTGTCTCCCTCCCCGTGTCTCCCTCCCCGTGTCTCTCTCCCCGTGTCTCTCTCCCCGTGTCTCCCTCCCCGTGTCTCCCTCCCCATGTCTCTCTCCCCGCGTCTCCCTCCCCGTGTCTCCCTCCCCGTGTCTCTCTCTCCCCGCGTCTCCCTCTCCCCGTGTCTCCCTCCCCGTGTCTCTCCCCCCCGTGTCTCTCTCCCCGTGTCTCTCTCCCCCCGTGTCTCTCTCCCCCCGTGTCTCTCTCCCCGTGTCTCTCTCCCCGTGTCTCTCTCCCCGTGTCTCTCCGCCCGTGTCTCCCTCCCCCCGTGTCTCCCTCCCCGTGTCTCCCTCCCCGTGTCTCTCTCCCCGTGTCTCCCTCCCCGTGTCTCCCTCCCCGTGTCTCTCCCCCCGTGTCTCCCTCCCCGTGTCTCTCTCCCCGTGTCTCTCTCCCCGTGTCTCTCTCCCCGTGTCTCCCTCCCCGTGTCTCCCTCCCCGTGTATCTCCCCCCGTGTCTCCCTCCCCGTGTCTCTCTCCCCGTGTCTCCCTCCCGGTGTCTCTCTCCCCGTGTCTCCCTCCCCGTGTCTCTCCCTCCCCGCGTCTCTCTCCCCATGTCTCCCTCCCGGTGTCTCTCTCCCCGTGTCTCCCTCCCCGTGTCTCTCTCCCCGTGTCTCTCCCCCCCCCCGTGTCTCTCTCCCCCCTGTCTCTCTCTCCCCCCCTGTATCTCTCTCCCCCCCTTGTCTCTCCCCGTGTCTCTCTCCCCGTGTCTCACTTTCTCTGCCCGTATCTCTGTGCTGGGAGAGAGACACACACACAGACACACACACAGATATACAGACACACACACAGACACACACACAGACACACACACACACAGAGACACACACAGAGACACACACAGACATACAGACACACACACAGACACACACACAGACACACACACAGACACACACACAGACACACAGACACACACACAGACAGAGAGACACAGAGAGACAGAGACACATAGAGACAGACAAACAGAGATACACAGACACACACAGACAGACAGACACAGACACACAGAGAGACAGAGACACAGACAGACAGAGAGAGAGACATAGAGAGACAGAGACACACACAGAGACAGACACACACAGACAGACAGAGACACAGAGAGACACAGACAGACAGACAGAGACACACACACAGACACAGACACACACACACAGTGACACACACACACTCACACACACAGTCACACACACACACACATACACACACACACACACAGTCACACACACACACACTCACACACACACACAGTCACACACAGTCACACACACACACTCACACACACACACAGACACAGTCAGAGACACACACACACACAGTCACACACACACACACACTGATCTCTCTCCCGTAGGCGTCAATGTCCGCTCACACGCTCCATCAGCGATGCTTCTTATCATCCGCCTTCTCTTCAGCGGTCGGTGAGCGTGGTGGCGGTGAGCGTGGCGGTGGTGAGCGTGGCGGTGAGCGTGGCGGTGAGCGTGGCGGTGAGGTGGTGGTGGTGAGGGAGGGTGGTGAGGAGGTGGTGGTGGTGAGGGAGGGTGGTGGTGAGGAGGAGGTGGTGAGAGAGGGTGGCGGTGGTGAGCGTGGTGGTGAGGTGGTGGTGGTGGTGGTGAGGGAGGGTGGTGAGGAGGAGGTGGTGGTGGTGGTGAGGGAGGGTGGTGAGGAGGTGGTGGTGGTGGTGGTGAGGGAGGGTGGTGGTGAGGAGGAGGTGGTGAGAGAGGGTGGCGGTGGTGAGCGTGGTGGTGAGGTGGTGGTGGTGGTGAGGGAGGGTGGTGAGGAGGTGGTGGTGGTGGTGGTGGTGAGGGAGGGTGGTGGTGAGGAGGAGGTGGTGAGAGAGGGTGGTGGTGGTGAGGTTTGCTGGAAGACGGATATCATCGCCTGCCGCACCGATTCGGTGAGGGCCGGAACCGCGTCGGACGTCAAGCCGTCGGTGGCGATGGGAGACATCACCGTGGCAACCACCACGCCTGGTGGTCAGACACACACAGACAGATAGACACACACACACAGACACAGAGAGACAGTTAGACACACACAGTCAGTCAGACACACGCATAAACACAGTCAGTTAGACACACACACACACACAGACACACACAGACACACAGTTAGACACACAGACACACAGACAGTTAGACACACACATAAACACAGTCAGTCAGACACACACACACAAACACACACAGACAAACACAGACACACACACAGACAGACACACACACAGACAGACACACACACAGACACACACACACATAAACACACAGTCAGTTAGACACACACACACACAGACACACACACAGACACACAGTTAGACACACAGACACACAGACAGACGCACACACAGACAGACACACACATAAACACAGTCAGTTAGACACACACACACACACAGACAAACAGTTAGACACACAGACACACAGACACACACACAGACACACACAGACAGACACACACATAAACACAGTCAGTTAGACACACACACACACAGACACACAGTTAGACACACAAACACACACACAGACACACAGACACACAGACACACACAGACACACACAGTTAGACACGCACACAGACACACACACAGACACAGACAGTTAGACACACACATAAACACAGTCAGTTAGACACACACACACACACACAGTTAGACACACAGACACACAGACACACCGACACACAGTTAGACACACAGACACACAGACACACACAGACACACTCAACGCGTTTGGGAGTTAGATCGCGTTAATATTTATAAATGCGTCGTAACCCTCAACCACCCGACACGGCCAATCAGCCACAAAAAAAAGTGTCACGTTGACAAAAGACAAAAGAGTTCGCTGCGTCAGCCCACCGGTTTGTGTTGAAGTGTGTTGAAGTGTGTTGAAGTGTGTTGAAGTGTGTTGAAGTGTGTTGAAGTGTGTTGGAGTGTGTTGGAGTGTGTTGGAGTGTGTTGGAGTGTGTTGGAGTGTGTTGGAGTGTGTTGGAGTGTGTTGAAGTGTGTTGAAGTGTGTTGAAGTGTGTTGAAGTGTGTTGGAGTGTGTTGGAGTGTGTTGGAGTGTGTTGGAGAGTGTTGAAGAGTGTTGAAGTGTGTTGAAGAGTGTTGAAGTGTGTTGAAGTGTGTTGAAGAGTGTTGAAGTGTGTTGAAGTGTGTTGAAGTGTGTTGAAGTGTGTTGGAGAGTGTTGAAGTGTGTTGAAGTGTGTTGAAGTGTGTTGAAGAGTGTTGAAGTGTGTTGAAGAGTGTTGAAGTGTGTTGAAGAGTGTTGAAGTGTGTTGAAGTGTGTTGAAGTGTGTTGAAGTGTGTTGAAGTGTGTTGAAGAGTGTTGAAGTGTGTTGAAGAGTGTTGAAGAGTGTTGAAGTGTGTTGAAGAGTGTTGAAGTGTGTTGAAGAGTGTTGAAGTGTGTTGAAGTGTGTTGAAGTGTGTTGAAGTGTGTTGAAGTGTGTTGAAGTGTGTTGAAGAGTGTTGAAGAGTGTTGAAGAGTGTTGAAGAGTGTTGAAGAGTGTTGAAGTGTGTTGAAGAGTGTTGAAGAGTGTTGAAGAGTGTTGAAGAGTGTTGAAGTGTGTTGAAGAGTGTTGAAGAGTGTTGAAGAGTGTTGAAGAGTGTTGAAGTGTGTTGAAGAGTGTTGAAGTGTGTTGAAGAGTGTTGAAGAGTGTTGAAGAGTGTTGAAGAGTGTTGAAGTGTGTTGAAGTGTGTTGAAGAGTGTTGAAGTGTGTTGAAGAGTGTTGAAGTGTGTTGAAGTGTGTTGAAGAGTGTTGAAGTGTGTTGAAGTGTGTTGAAGTGTGTTGAAGAGTGTTGAAGTGTGTTGAAGAGTGTTGAAGAGTGTTGAAGAGTGTTGAAGAGTGTTGAAGAGTGTTGAAGTGTGTTGAAGAGTGTTGAAGTGTGTTGAAGAGTGTTGAAGAGTGTTGAAGTGTGTTGAAGAGTGTTGAAGTGTGTTGAAGAGTGTTGAAGAGTGTTGAAGAGTGTTGAAGAGTGTTGAAGTGTGTTGAAGAGTGTTGAAGTGTGTTGAAGAGTGTTGAAGAGTGTTGAAGAGTGTTGAAGAGTGTTGAAGTGTGTTGAAGAGTGTTGAAGTGTGTTGAAGTGTGTTGAAGAGTGTTGAAGTGTGTTGAAGTGTGTTGAAGTGTGTTGAAGAGTGTTGAAGTGTGTTGAAGTGTGTTGAAGTGTGTTGAAGAGTGTTGAAGAGTGTTGAAGAGTGTTGAAGTGTGTTGAAGAGTGTTGAAGTGTGTTGAAGTGTGTTGAAGTGTGTTGAAGTGTGTTGAAGAGTGTTGAAGTGTGTTGAAGAGTGTTGAAGTGTGTTGAAGAGTGTTGAAGAGTGTTGAAGAGTGTTGAAGAGTGTTGAAGAGTGTTGAAGTGTGTTGAAGTGTGTTGAAGAGTGTTGAAGTGTGTTGAAGAGTGTTGAAGTGTGTTGAAGTGTGTTGAAGAGTGTTGAAGTGTGTTGAAGTGTGTTGAAGAGTGTTGAAGTGTGTTGAAGTGTGTTGAAGTGTGTTGAAGAGTGTTGAAGTGTGTTGAAGAGTGTTGAAGTGTGTTGAAGTGTGTTGAAGAGTGTTGAAGTGTGTTGAAGTGTGTTGAAGAGTGTTGAAGTGTGTTGAAGTGTGTTGAAGTGTGTTGAAGAGTGTTGAAGTGTGTTGAAGTGTGTTGAAGTGTGTTGAAGAGTGTTGAAGTGTGTTGAAGTGTGTTGAAGTGTGTTGAAGAGTGTTGGAGTGTGTTGAAGAGTGTTGAAGAGTGTTGAAGTGTGTTGAAGTGTGTTGAAGTGTGTTGAAGAGTGTTGGAGTGTGTTGAAGAGTGTTGAAGAGTGTTGAAGTGTGTTGAAGTGTGTTGAAGTGTGTTGAAGTGTGTTGAAGTGTGTTGAAGTGTGTTGAAGAGTGTTGAAGAGTGTTGAAGAGTGTTGAAGTGTGTTGAAGTGTGTTGAAGTGTGTTGAAGTGTGTTGAAGTGTGTTGAAGTGTGTTGAAGTGTGTTGAAGTGTGTTGAAGTGTGTTGAAGTGTGTTGAAGAGTGTTGAAGAGTGTTGAAGAGTGTTGAAGAGTGTTGAAGTGTGTTGAAGTGTGTTGAAGAGTGTTGAAGTGTGTTGAAGTGTGTTGAAGAGTGTTGAAGAGTGTTGAAGAGTGTTGAAGTGAGTTGAAGAGTGTTGAAGAGTGTTGAAGAGTGTTGGAGTGTGTTGAAGAGTGTTGAAGTGAGTTGAAGAGTGTTGAAGAGTGTTGAAGAGTGTTGAAGTGTGTTGAAGAGTGTTGAAGAGTGTTGAAGAGTGTTGAAGTGTGTTGAAGAGTGTTGAAGTGTGTTGAAGAGTGTTGAAGAGTGTTGAAGAGTGTTGAAGTGTGTTGAAGAGTGTTGAAGAGTGTTGAAGTGTGTTGAAGTGTGTTGAAGAGTGTTGAAGCGTGTTGGAGCGTGTTGGAGTGTGTTGAAGTGTGTTGAAGAGTGTTGAAGAGTGTTGAAGTGTGTTGAAGTGTGTTGGAGTGTGTTGGAGTGTGTTGAAGCGTGTTGAAGCGTGTTGGAGCGTGTTGGAGCGTGTTGAAGTGTGTTGAAGTGTGTTGAAGTGTGTTGAAGAGTGTTGAAGAGTGTTGAAGTGTGTTGAAGTGTGTTGAAGAGTGTTGAAGTGTGTTGAAGAGTGTTGAAGAGTGTTGAAGAGTGTTGAAGTGTGTTGAAGAGTGTTGAAGAGTGTTGAAGAGTGTTGAAGAGTGTTGAAGTGTGTTGAAGAGTGTTGAAGAGTGTTGAAGTGTGTTGAAGTGTGTTGAAGAGTGTTGAAGAGTGTTGAAGTGTGTTGAAGTGTGTTGAAGAGTGTTGAAGTGTGTTGAAGAGTGTTGAAGAGTGTTGAAGAGTGTTGAAGTGTGTTGAAGAGTGTTGAAGAGTGTTGAAGAGTGTTGAAGAGTGTTGAAGTGTGTTGAAGAGTGTTGAAGAGTGTTGAAGTGTGTTGAAGTGTGTTGAAGAGTGTTGAAGAGTGTTGAAGTGTGTTGAAGTGTGTTGAAGAGTGTTGAAGTGTGTTGAAGAGTGTTGAAGAGTGTTGAAGAGTGTTGAAGTGTGTTGAAGAGTGTTGAAGTGTGTTGAAGAGTGTTGAAGTGTGTTGAAGAGTGTTGAAGTGTGTTGAAGTGTGTTGAAGTGTGTTGAAGTGTGTTGAAGAGTGTTGAAGTGTGTTGAAGAGTGTTGAAGAGTGTTGAAGTGTGTTGAAGAGTGTTGAAGAGTGTTGAAGTGTGTTGAAGTGTGTTGAAGTGTGTTGAAGAGTGTTGAAGTGTGTTGAAGTGTGTTGAAGTGTGTTGAAGTGTGTTGAAGAGTGTTGAAGTGTGTTGAAGTGTGTTGAAGAGTGTTGAAGTGTGTTGAAGTGTGTTGAAGTGTGTTGAAGTGTGTTGAAGAGTGTTGAAGAGTGTTGAAGTGTGTTGAAGTGTGTTGAAGAGTGTTGAAGTGTGTTGAAGAGTGTTGAAGTGTGTTGAAGAGTGTTGAAGTGTGTTGAAGTGTGTTGAAGCGTGTTGAAGTGTGTTGGAGTGTGTTGAAGTGTGTTGAAGTGTGTTGAAGTGTGTTGGAGTGTGTTGAAGTGTGTTGAAGTGTGTTGAAGTGTGTTGAAGTGTGTTGGAGTGTGTTGAAGTGTGTTGAAGTGTGTTGAAGAGTGTTGAAGAGTGTTGAAGTGTGTTGAAGTGTGTTGAAGTGTGTTGAAGTGTGTTGAAGAGTGTTGGAGTGTGTTGAAGTGTGTTGAAGTGTGTTGAAGTGTGTTGAAGAGTGTTGAAGTGTGTTGAAGTGTGTTGAAGAGTGTTGGAGTGTGTTGAAGTGTGTTGAAGTGTGTTGGAGTGTGTTGAAGAGTGTTGGAGTGTGTTGAAGTGTGTTGAAGAGTGTTGAAGTGTGTTGAAGTGTGTTGAAGTGTGTTGGAGTGTGTTGAAGAGTGTTGAAGTGTGTTGAAGAGTGTTGAAGAGTGTTGAAGAGTGTTGAAGAGTGTTGAAGTGTGTTGGAGTGTGTTGAAGTGTGTTGAAGTGTGTTGAAGTGTGTTGAAGTGTGTTGGAGTGTGTTGGAGTGTGTTGAAGTGTGTTGAAGTGTGCAATTACAACATTTGGAAATGACGCGATCTACACCCAAAAACGTTGATCATGAAAAATGTTGGTCGCGAAAGCCTGCTACGTGTTAAACACACAGTCAGATAGACACACACACAGATAGACACACACACAGATAGACAGACACACACACATACAGACACACACACAGACACACATACAGACACACACACACAGATACACACACAGACAGACACACACACAGACAGACACACACACAGACACAGTTAGACACACACACAGACACACACACAGACACAGTGGCTGAGTGAGTGGTGAGTGAGTGGTGAGTGAGTGAGTGGGTGGCTGAGTGAGTGGTGAGTGAGTGAGTGGTGAGTGGCTGAGTGAGTGAGTGAGTGGCTGAGTGAGTGAGTGAGTGGCTGAGTGAGTGAGTGAGTGGCTGAGTGAGTGAGTGGCTGAGTGAGTGAGTGGCTGAGTGAGTGGCTGAGTGAGTGAGTGGCTGAGTGAGTGAGTGAGTGGCTGAGTGAGTGAGTGAGTGGCTGAGTGAGTGGCTGAGTGAGTGAGTGAGTGGCTGAGTGAATGAGTGGCTGAGTGAGTGAGTGGCTGAGTGAGTGGCTGAGTGAGTGGTGAGTGGTGAGTGAGTGGGTGGTGAGTGAGTGGCTGAGTGAGTGAGTGGCTGAGTGACTGAGTGAGTGAGTGAGTGAGTGGCTGAGTGAGTGGCTGAGTGAGTGGCTGAGTGAGTGGTGAGTGGTGAGTGAGTGAGTGGTTGAGTGAGTGAGTGAGTGGCTGGGTGAGTGGTGAGTGAGTGAGTGGTGAGTGAGTGGCTGAGTGAGTGAGTGAGTGGCTGAGTGAGTGAGTGAGTGGCTGAGTGAGTGAGTGAGTGGCTGAGTGAGTGGTGAGTGGTGAGTGAGTGAGTGAGTGGCTGAGTGAGTGAGTGAGTGGCTGAGTGAGTGGCTGAGTGAGTGGTGAGTGGTGAGTGAGTGAGTGGTGAGTGAGTGAGTGGCTGAGTGAGTGAGTGGGTGGCTGCGTGAGTGAGTGGCTAAGTGAGTGGCTGAGTGAGTGGTGAGTGGTGAGTGAGTGATGAGTGAGTGGCTGAGTGAGTGAGTGGTGAGTGAGTGGTGAGTGAGTGGCTGAGTGAGTGAGTGGCTGAGTGAGTGAGTGTCTGAGTGAGTGGTGAGTGAGTGGTGAGTGAGTGGCTGAGTGAGTGAGTGGTGAGTGAGTGGTGAGTGAGTGGCTGAGTGAGTGAGTGTCTGAGTGAGTGGTGAGTGAGTGGTGAGTGAGTGGCTGAGTGGCTGAGTGAGTGAGTGGCTGAGTGAGTGAGTGGCTGAGTGAGTGAGTGTCTGAGTGAGTGGTGAGTGAGTGGTGAGTGAGTGGCTGAGTGAGTGAGTGAGTGAGTGGCTGAGTGAGTGAGTGAGTGAGTGGCTGAGTGAGTGGCTGAGTGAGTGGTGAGTGGTGAGTGAGTGGGTGGTGAGTGAGTGGCTGAGTGAGTGAGTGGCTGAGTGACTGAGTGAGTGAGTGAGTGAGTGGCTGAGTGAGTGGCTGAGTGAGTGGCTGAGTGAGTGGTGAGTGGTGAGTGAGTGAGTGGTTGAGTGAGTGAGTGAGTGGCTGGGTGAGTGGTGAGTGAGTGAGTGGTGAGTGAGTGGCTGAGTGAGTGAGTGAGTGGCTGAGTGAGTGAGTGAGTGGCTGAGTGAGTGAGTGAGTGGCTGAGTGAGTGGTGAGTGGTGAGTGAGTGAGTGAGTGGCTGAGTGAGTGAGTGAGTGGCTGAGTGAGTGGCTGAGTGAGTGGTGAGTGGTGAGTGAGTGAGTGGTGAGTGAGTGAGTGGGTGGCTGCGTGAGTGAGTGGCTAAGTGAGTGGCTGAGTGAGTGGTGAGTGGTGAGTGAGTGATGAGTGAGTGGCTGAGTGAGTGAGTGGTGAGTGAGTGGTGAGTGAGTGGCTGAGTGAGTGAGTGGCTGAGTGAGTGAGTGTCTGAGTGAGTGGTGAGTGAGTGGTGAGTGAGTGGCTGAGTGGCTGAGTGAGTGAGTGGCTGAGTGAGTGAGTGGCTGAGTGAGTGAGTGGGTGGCTGCGTGAGTGAGTGGCTAAGTGAGTGGCTGAGTGAGTGGTGAGTGGTGAGTGAGTGATGAGTGAGTGGCTGAGTGAGTGAGTGGTGAGTGAGTGGTGAGTGAGTGGCTGAGTGAGTGAGTGGCTGAGTGAGTGAGTGTCTGAGTGAGTGGTGAGTGAGTGGTGAGTGAGTGGCTGAGTGGCTGAGTGAGTGAGTGGCTGAGTGAGTGAGTGGCTGAGTGAGTGAGTGGTGAGTGAGTGGCTGAGTGAGTGAGTGGTGAGTGAGTGGTGAGTGAGTGGCTGAGTGAGTGAGTGTCTGAGTGAGTGGTGAGTGAGTGGTGAGTGAGTGGCTGAGTGGCTGAGTGAGTGAGTGGCTGAGTGAGTGAGTGGCTGAGTGAGTGAGTGGTGAGTGAGTGATGAGTGAGTGGCTGAGTGAGTGAGTGGCTGAGTGAGTGAGTGAGTGACCGAGTGGCTGAGTGAGTGAGTGAGTGGCTGAGTGAGTGAGTGTCTGAGTGAGTGGTGAGTGAGTGAGTGGCTGAGTGAGTGAGTGAGTGGCTGGGTGAGTGAGTGTCTGAGTGAGTGGCTGAGTGAGTGAGTGGCTGAGTGAGTGAGTGAGTGGCTGAGTGAGTGAGTGTCTGAGTGAGTGTCTGAGTGAGTGTCTGAGTGAGCGAGTGGTGAGTGAGTGGCTGAGTGGTGAGTGGGTGAGTGGGTGAGTGGTGAGTGAGTGGTGAGTAAGTGAGTGGGTTAGTGGCTAAGTGAGTGGGTGAGTGGTGAGTGAGTGGTGAGTGAGTGGTGAGTGTGTGAGTGTCTGAGTGAGTGGCTGAGTGAGTGGTGAGTGAGTGGGTGAGCGGGTGAGTGAGTGGTAAGTGAGTGACTGAGTGACTGAGTGAGTGGGTGAGTGGTGAGTGAGTGGTGAGTGAGTGGGTGAGTGGTGAGTGAGTGGTGAGTGAGTGGGTGAGTGGTGAGTGAGTGGTGAGTGAGTGGTGAGTGGTGAGTGAGTGGTGAGTGAGTGGTGAGTGTGTGAGTGTCTGAGTGAGTGGCTGAGTGAGTGGTGAGTGAGTGGGTGAGCGGGTGAGTGAGTGGTGAGTGAGTGACCGAGTGAGTGTCTGAGTGAGTGAGTGAGTGGCTGAGTGGCTGAGTGAGTGAGTGTCTGAGTGAGTGGTGAATGAGTGGCTGAGTGAGTGAGTGGCTGAGTGAGCGAGTGAGTGGCTGAGTGAGCGAGTGGCTGAGTGAGTGGCTGAGTGAGTGAGTGAGTGGCTGAGTGAGTGTCTGAGTGAGCGAGTGGTGAGTGAGTGGCTGAGTGAGTGAGTGGTTAAGTGAGTGGGTGAGTGGTGAGTGGTGAGTGGGTGAGTGGGTGAGTGGTGAGTGAGTGGTGAGTAAGGGAGTGGGTGAGTGGCTAAGTGAGTGGGTGAGTGGTGAGTGAGTGGTGAGTGAGTGGTGAGTGTGTGAGTGTCTGAGTGAGTGGCTAAGTGAGTGGGTGAGTGGTGAGTGAGTGGTGAGTGAGTGGTGAGTGAGTGGTGAGTGAGTGACTGAGTGAGTGGGTGAGTGGTGAGTGAGTGGTGAGTGAGTGGTGAGTGAGTGACTGAGTGGCTGAGTGAGTGACTGAGTGAGTGGGTGAGTGGTGAGTGAGTGGTGAGTGAGTGGTGAGTGTGTGAGTGTCTGAGTGAGTGGCTAAGTGAGTGGGTGAGTGGTGAGTGAGTGGTGAGTGAGTGGTGAGTGAGTGGTGAGTGAGTGGGTGAGCGGGTGAGTGAGTGGTGAGTGAGTGACCGAGTGAGTGTCTGAGTGAGTGAGTGGGTGAGTGGGTGAGTGAGTGAGTGAGTGGCTGAGTGAGTGAGTGAGTGAGTGGTGAGTGAGTGAGTGAGTGGCTGAGTGAGTGAGTGACTGAGTGGCTGAGAGAGTGAGTGAGTGAGTGAGTGGTGAGTGAGTGACTGAGTGAGTGACTGAGTGGCTGAGTGAGTGTCTGAGTGAGTGAGTGAGTGGTGAGTGAGTGACTGAGTGGCTGAGTGAGTGACTGAGTGAGTGAGTGAGTGAGTGGTGGGTGAGTGACTGAGTGGCTGAGTGAGTGACTGAGTGAGTGAGTGAGTGGTGAGTGAGTGACTGAGTGAGTGTCTGAGTGAGTGAGTGAGTGAGTGAGTGAGTGACTGAGTGAGTGTCTGAGTGAGTGAGTGGTGAGTGAGTGAGTGAGTGGGTGAGTGGTGAGTGAGTGACTGAGTGGCTGAGTGAGTGACTGAGTGAGTGAGTGAGTGAGTGGTGAGTGAGTGTCTGAGTGAGTGGCTGAGTGAGTGGGTGAGTGAGTGGGTGAGTGAGTGGGTGAGTGAGTGGGTGAGTGAGTGGGTGAGTGAGTGAGTGGGTGAGTGAGTGAGTGGGTGAGTGAGTGAGTGAGTGGGTGAGTGGTGGGTGAGTGACTGAGTGGCTGAGTGAGTGAGTGAGTGGTGAGTGAGTGTCTGCGTGAGTGTCTGAGTGAGTGGCTGAGTGAGTGGGTGAGTGAGTGAGTGGGTGAGTGAGTGGGTGAGTGAGTGGGTGAGTGAGTGAGTGAGTGAGTGAGTGGTGAGTGAGTGACTGAGTGGCTGAGTGAGTGACTGAGTGAGTGAGTGAGTGGTGAGTGAGTGTCTGAGTGAGTGGCTGAGTGAGTGGGTGAGTGAGTGGGTGAGTGAGTGGGTGAGTGAGTGGGTGAGTGAGTGGGTGAGTGAGTGAGTGAGTGAGTGGGTGAGTGAGTGTCTGAGTGAGTGAGTGAGTGAGTGGTGGGTGAGTGTCTGAGTGAGTGAGTGAGTGGTGAGTGAGTGACTGAGTGAGTGAGTGAGTGGTGAGTGAGTGAGTGAGTGACTGAGTGAGTGAGTGACTGAGTGGCTGAGTGAGTGACTGAGTGGCTGAGTGAGTGACTGAGTGAGTGAGTGACTGAGTGAGTGAGTGACTGAGTGGCTGAGTGAGTGAGTGAGTGAGTGGCTGAGTGAGTGAGTGAGTGACTGAGTGAGTGAGTGACTGAGTGAGTGAGTGACTGAGTGGCTGAGTGAGTGAGTGAGTGAGTGGCTGAGTGAGTGAGTGACTGAGTGGCTGAGTGAGTGACTGAGTGAGTGAGTGACTGAGTGGTGAGTGAGTGTCTGAGTGAGTGGCTGAGTGAGTGGGTGAGTGAGTGGGTGAGTGAGTGGGTGAGTGAGTGGGTGAGTGAGTGGGTGAGTGAGTGAGTGAGTGAGTGAGTGGGTGAGTGAGTGTCTGAGTGAGTGAGTGAGTGGTGGGTGAGTGTCTGAGTGAGTGAGTGAGTGGTGAGTGAGTGACTGAGTGAGTGAGTGAGTGGTGAGTGAGTGAGTGAGTGAGTGACTGAGTGACTGAGTGGCTGAGTGAGTGACTGAGTGGCTGAGTGAGTGACTGAGTGAGTGACTGAGTGAGTGAGTGACTGAGTGGCTGAGTGAGTGTGGCTGAGTGAGTGAGTGACTGAGTGAGTGAGTGACTGAGTGGCTGAGTGAGTGAGTGAGTGGCTGAGTGAGTGAGTGACTGAGTGGCTGAGTGAGTGACTGAGTGAGTGAGTGAGTGACTGAGTGAGTGAGTGAGTGACTGAGTGAGTGACTGAGTGGGTGAGTGAGTGACTGAGTGGGTGAGTGAGTGAGTGGCTGAGTGACTGAGTGAGTGAGTGGTGAGTGGCTGAGTGAGTGAGTGAGTGAGTGACTGAGTGAGTGACTGAGTGAGTGGTGAGTGGCTGAGTGAGTGAGTGAGTGACTGAGTGACTGAGTGAGTGACTGAGTGAGTGACTGAGTGGCTGAGTGAGTGACTGAGTGAGTGACTGAGTGGCTGAGTGAGTGAGTGAGTGGTGGGTGAGTGACTGAGTGGCTGAGTGAGTGACTGAGTGAGTGAGTGACTGAGTGAGTGAGTGAGTGAGTGAGTGGCTGAGTGAGTGAGTGAGTGACTGAGTGAGTGAGTGACTGAGTGAGTGAGTGAGTGACTGAGTGAGTGACTGAGTGAGTGGGTGAGTGGTGAGTGAGTGGGTGGCTGAGTGAGTGAGTGAGTGACTGAGTGAGTGACTGAGTGAGTGGGTGAGTGGTGAGTGAGTGGGTGGCTGAGTGAGTGACTGAGTGAGTGAGTGAGTGGCTGAGTGAGTGAGTGACTGAGTGGCTGAGTGAGTGACTGAGTGAGTGAGTGAGTGGCTGAGTGACTGAGTGAGTGGCTGAGTGGCTGAGTGAGTGACTGAGTGAGTGAGTGAGTGGCTGAGTGACTGAGTGAGTGGCTGAGTGGCTGAGTGGCTGAGTGAGTGAGTGAGTGACTGAGTGACTGAGTGGCTGAGTGAGTGACTGAGTGAGTGAGTGAGTGACTGAGTGAGTGAGTGAGTAACTGAGTGAGTGAGTGAGTGAGTGACTGAGTGAGTGAGTGAGTGACTGAGTGAGTGGCTGAGTGAGTGAGTGAATGGCTGAGTGAGTGAGTGAGTGACTGAGTGGCTGAGTGAGTGAGTGAGCGAGTGGTGGGTGAGTGGCTGAGTGAGTGGTGGGTGAGTGAGTGGTGGCTGAGTGAGTGACTGAGTGAGTGAGTGAGTGACTGAGTGACTGAGTGAGTGGGTGAGCGGGTGAGTGAGTGAGTGAGTGGCTGAGTGAGTGAGTGAGTGACTGAGTGAGTGAGTGAGTGACTGAGTGAGTGACTGAGTGGGTGAGTGAGTGACTGAGTGAGTGAGTGAGTGGCTGAGTGAGTGAGTGAGTGAGTGACTGAGTGAGTGGGTGACTGAGTGAGTGAGTGAGTGGCTGAGTGAGTGGCTGAGTGAGTGACTGAGTGAGTGAGTGACTGAGTGAGTGAGTGAGTGAGTGAGTGACTGAGTGAGTGAGTGAGTGGGTGAGTGGTGAGTGAGTGACTGAGTGAGTGAGTGAGTGACTGAGTGAGTGAGTGAGTGAGTGACTGAGTGACTGAGTGAGTGAGTGACTGAGTGAGTGAGTGAGTGAGTGACTGAGTGAGTGAGTGAGTGACTGAGTGACTGAGTGGCTGAGTGGCTGAGTGAGTGAGTGACTGAGTGGCTGAGTGAGTGAGTGACTGAGTGACTGAGTGAGTGAGTGACTGAGTGAGTGGTGGGTGAGTGACTGAGTGAGTGGTGGGTGAGTGACTGAGTGGCTGAGTGAGTGACTGAGTGAGTGAGTGAGTGACTGAGTGAGTGACTGAGTGACTGAGTGGGTGAGTGAGTGAGTGAGTGACTGAGTGACTGAGTGAGTGAGTGACTGAGTGGCTGAGTGAGTGAGTGAGTGGTGAGTGAGTGACTGAGTGAGTGAGTGAGTGAGTGACTGAGTGAGTGAGTGAGTGGGTGAGTGAGTGAGTGACTGAGTGAGTGAGTGAGTGACTGAGTGAGTGACTGAGTGACTGAGTGGGTGAGTGAGTGAGTGAGTGACTGAGTGACTGAGTGAGTGAGTGACTGAGTGGCTGAGTGAGTGAGTGAGTGGTGAGTGAGTGACTGAGTGAGTGAGTGAGTGACTGAGTGAGTGAGTGAGTGACTGAGTGACTGAGTGACTGAGTGAGTGAGTGACTGAGTGGCTGAGTGAGTGAGTGAGTGACTGAGTGGCTGAGTGAGTGACTGAGTGACTGAGTGACTGAGTGAGTGAGTGACTGAGTGGCTGAGTGAGTGAGTGAGTGACTGAGTGGCTGAGTGAGTGAGTGAGTGACTGAGTGAGTGACTGAGTGAGTGAGTGACTGACTGAGTGGCTGAGTGAGTGACTGAGTGAGTGAGTGGTGAGTGAGTGACTGAGTGAGTGACTGAGTGACTGAGTGAGTGAGTGACTGAGTGGCTGAGTGAGTGAGTGACTGAGTGACTGAGTGACTGAGTGACTGAGTGAGTGAGTGGCTGAGTGAGTGAGTGACTGAGTGAGTGAGTGAGTGAGTGACTGAGTGAGTGAGTGAGTGACTGAGTGAGTGAGTGACTGAGTGGCTGAGTGAGTGAGTGACTGAGTGGCTGAGTGAGTGACTGAGTGAGTGACTGAGTGACTGAGTGAGTGAGTGACTGAGTGAGTGACTGAGTGAGTGAGTGACTGACTGAGTGGCTGAGTGAGTGACTGAGTGAGTGACTGAGTGACTGAGTGACTGAGTGAGTGAGTGACTGAGTGAGTGAGTGAGTGACTGAGTGGCTGAGTGAGTGAGTGAGTGAGTGACTGAGTGAGTGACTGAGTGAGTGAGTGACTGACTGAGTGGCTGAGTGAGTGACTGAGTGAGTGAGTGGTGAGTGAGTGACTGAGTGAGTGAGTGAGTGAGTGACTGAGTGGCTGAGTGAGTGAGTGACTGAGTGACTGAGTGACTGAGTGAGTGAGTGACTGAGTGAGTGAATGGCTGAGTGAGTGAGTGAGTGACTGAGTGAGTGAGTGAGTGAGTGACTGAGTGAGTGAGTGACTGAGTGGCTGAGTGAGTGAGTGACTGAGTGGCTGAGTGAGTGACTGAGTGGCTGAGTGAGTGAGTGAGTGGTGAGTGAGTGACTGAGTGAGTGAGTGAGTGACTGAGTGAGTGAGTGAGTGAGTGAGTGAGTGAGTGACTGAGTGACTGAGTGGCTGAGTGAGTGAGTGAGTGACTGAGTGGCTGAGTGAGTGAGTGACTGAGTGACTGAGTGACTGAGTGAGTGAGTGACTGAGTGGCTGAGTGAGTGAGTGAGTGACTGAGTGGCTGAGTGAGTGAGTGAGTGACTGAGTGAGTGGCTGAGTGAGTGAGTGACTGAGTGAGTGGCTGAGTGAGTGACTGAGTGAGTGAGTGGTGAGTGAGTGACTGAGTGACTGAGTGAGTGACTGAGTGAGTGAGTGACTGAGTGGCTGAGTGAGTGACTGAGTGACTGAGTGACTGAGTGAGTGAGTGACTGAGTGAGTGAGTGGCTGAGTGAGTGAGTGAGTGACTGAGTGAGTGAGTGAGTGACTGAGTGAGTGAGTGACTGAGTGGCTGAGTGAGTGAGTGACTGAGTGGCTGAGTGAGTGACTGAGTGAGTGACTGAGTGAGTGACTGAGTGAGTGAGTGACTGACTGAGTGGCTGAGTGAGTGACTGAGTGAGTGACTGAGTGACTGAGTGAGTGAGTGACTGAGTGAGTGAGTGAGTGACTGAGTGGCTGAGTGAGTGAGTGAGTGACTGAGTGAGTGACTGAGTGAGTGAGTGACTGACTGAGTGGCTGAGTGAGTGACTGAGTGAGTGAGTGGTGAGTGAGTGACTGAGTGACTGAGTGAGTGAGTGAGTGACTGAGTGGCTGAGTGAGTGAGTGACTGAGTGACTGAGTGACTGAGTGAGTGAGTGACTGAGTGAGTGAGTGGCTGAGTGAGTGAGTGAGTGGCTGAGTGAGTGAGTGAGTGAGTGACTGAGTGAGTGAGTGACTGAGTGGCTGAGTGAGTGAGTGACTGAGTGGCTGAGTGAGTGACTGAGTGAGTGAGTGAGTGACTGAGTGAGTGAGTGAGTGAGTGAGTGACTGAGTGAGTGAGTGACTGAGTGAGTGAGTGACTGAGTGGCTGAGTGAGTGAGTGACTGAGTGACTGAGTGACTGAGTGAGTGAGTGAGTGACTGAGTGGCTGAGTGAGTGAGTGACTGAGTGACTGAGTGAGTGAGTGACTGACTGAGTGAGTGAGTGAGTGAGTGAGTGACTGAGTGAGTGAGTGACTGAGTGAGTGAGTGACTGAGTGGCTGAGTGAGTGAGTGACTGAGTGACTGAGTGGCTGAGTGAGTGAGTGAGTGAGTGACTGAGTGGCTGAGTGAGTGAGTGACTGAGTGGCTGAGTGAGTGAGTGACTGAGTGACTGAGTGACTGAGTGAGTGAGTGAGTGAGTGACTGAGTGGCTGAGTGAGTGAGTGAGTGACTGAGTGAGTGAGTGACTGAGTGAGTGAGTGGCTGAGTGAGTGACTGAGTGAGTGAGTGACTGAGTGACTGAGTGGCTGAGTGAGTGACTGAGTGGTGGGTGAGTGACTGAGTGGCTGAGTGAGTGAGTGGCTGAGTGAGTGAGTGACTGAGTGAGTGAGTGAGTGACTGAGTGAGTGACTGAGTGAGTGACTGAGTGACTGAGTGAGTGACTGAGTGAGTGGGTGAGCGGGTGAGTGAGTGAGTGAGTGAGTGGCTGAGTGAGTGACTGAGTGGCTGAGTGAGTGACTGAGTGAGTGAGTGAGTGAGTGAGTGGGTGAGCGGGTGAGTGAGTGAGTGAGTGGCTGAGTGAGTGACTGAGTGAGTGAGTGAGTGGGTGAGTGGGTGAGTGAGTGAGTGGCTGAGTGAGTGAGTGGCTGAGTGAGTGAGTGAGTGGTGAGTGAGTGAGTGGTGAGTGAGTGACTGAGTGACTGAGTGAGTGACTGAGTGAGTGACTGAGTGGGTGAGTCACTCACCGGGAGTGAATCTCCTCTCTTGCCGACTGTAGAAGCGACTGTATGAGGAGAACACCACAGGGACGATGGGAACCTGAAAACCACCATCACCATCATCACCATCATCATCGTCATCATCATCACCATCATCATCACCATCATCATCACCATCATCATCATCACCATCATCACTATCATCACTATCATCACCATCATCACCATCATCACCATCATCACCATCACCATCATCACCATCATCATCACCATCATCACCATCATCACCATCATCACCATCACCATCATCACCATCATCATCATCACCATCATCACCATCATCACCATCATCACCATCACCACCATCATCACCATCATCACCATCATCACCATCATCACCATCATCACCATCATCACCATCATCACCGTCATCATCATCATCATCATCACCATCATCACCATCATCACCATCATCACCATCATCACCATCATCACCATCATCATCCCATCATCATCATCACCATCATCATCACCATCATCACCATCATCATCACCATCATCATCACCATCATCATCACCATCATCATCATCACCATCATCATCACCATCATCATCACCATCATCATCACCATCATCACCATCATCACCATCATCACCATCATCACCATCACCATCATCATCACCATCATCATCATCATCCCATCATCATCATCACCATCATCATCATCACCATCATCATCACCATCATCATCATCACCATCATCATCACCATCATCATCACCATCATCACCACCACCACCATTACCATTACCACCATTACCACCACCATCACCACCACCATCACCACCATCACCACCACCACCATCACCACCATCACCACCATCACCATCACCACCATCACCACCATCACCATCACCACCATCACCACCATCACCACCATCACCACCACCACCCCCACCACCACCACCATCACCACCACCACCACCATTACCACCATCACCACCACCCCCACCACCACCACCATCACCACCACCATTACCACCATCACCACCACCACCACCATTACCACCATCACCACCATTACCACCATCACCACCACCCCCACCACCACCACCATCACCACCACCATTACCACCATCACCACCACCACCACCATTACCACCATCACCACCATTACCACCATCACCACCACCCCCACCACCACCACCACCCCCACCACCACCACCACCATCACCACCACCACCACCATCACCACGTGTGTGTTTGTATCGACACACGTGAGGGTGGTGGTGGTGGTGTGTGTGTGGTGGTGGTGGTGGTGGTGTGGGTGGTGGTGGTGGTGTGTGGTGGTGGTGGTGGTGTGGGTGGTGGTGGTGGTGTGTGGTGGTGGTAGTCTGGGTGGTGGTGGTGTGTGGGTGGTGGTGTGGATGGTGGTGGTGTTAGTGTGGGTGGTGGTGGTGGTGTGGGTGGTGGTGGTGGTGTGGGTGGTGGTGGTGTGGGTGGTGGTGGTGGTGTGGGTGGTGGTGGTGTGGGGTGGTGGTAGTCTGGGTGGTGGTGGTGGTGTGTGGTGGTGGTAGTGTGGGTGGTGGTGGTGGTGGTAGTGTGGGTGGTGTTAGTGTGAGTGGTGGTGGTAGTGGTAGTGTGGTTAGTGGTGGTGGTGGTGGTAGTGAGTGGCTGAGTGAGTGAGTGGCTGAGTGAGTGAGTGGCTGAGTGAGTGGCTGAGTGAGTGGTGAGTGAGTGGCTGAGTGAGTGAGTGAGTGGCTGAGTGAGTGAGTGGCTGAGTGAGTGAGTGGCTGAGTGAGTGGCTGAGTGAGTGGTGAGTGGCTGAGTGAGTGAGTGAGTGGCTGAGTGAGTGAGTGGCTGAGTGAGTGGCTGAGTGAGTGGTGAGTGAGTGGTGAGTGAGTGGCTGAGTGAGTTAGTGAGTGGCTAAGTGAGTGACCGAGTGGCTGAGTGAGTGGCTGAGTGAGTGGTGAGTGAGTGAGTGGCTGAGTGAGTGGCTGAGTGAGTGAGTGGCTGAGTGAGTGGCTGAGTGAGTGGTGAGTGAGTGGCTGAGTGAGTGAGTGAGTGGCTGAGTGAGTGAGTGGCTGAGTGAGTGAGTGGCTGAGTGAGTGGCTGAGTGAGTGGTGAGTGGCTGAGTGAGTGAGTGAGTGGCTGAGTGAGTGAGTGGCTGAGTGAGTGGCTGAGTGAGTGGTGAGTGAGTGGTGAGTGAGTGGCTGAGTGAGTTAGTGAGTGGCTAAGTGAGTGACCGAGTGGCTGAGTGAGTGGCTGAGTGAGTGGTGAGTGAGTGAGTGGCTGAGTGAGTGGCTGAGTCAGTGAGTGGCTGAGTGAGTGGCTGAGTGAGTGGTGAGTGAGTGGCTGAGTGAGTGAGTGAGTGGCTGAGTGAGTGAGTGGCTGAGTGAGTGAGTGGCTGAGTGAGTGGCTGAGTGAGTGGTGAGTGGCTGAGTGAGTGAGTGAGTGGCTGAGTGAGTGAGTGGCTGAGTGAGTGGCTGAGTGAGTGGTGAGTGAGTGGTGAGTGAGTGGCTGAGTGAGTTAGTGAGTGGCTAAGTGAGTGACCGAGTGGCTGAGTGAGTGGCTGAGTGAGTGGTGAGTGAGTGAGTGGCTGAGTGAGTGGCTGAGTGAGTGAGTGGCTGAGTGAGTGGCTGAGTGAGTGGTGAGTGAGTGGCTGAGTGAGTGAGTGAGTGGCTGAGTGAGTGAGTGGCTGAGTGAGTGAGTGGCTGAGTGAGTGGCTGAGTGAGTGGTGAGTGAGTGGTGAGTGGCTGAGTGAGTGAGTGAGTGGCTGAGTGAGTGAGTGGCTGAGTGAGTGGCTGAGTGAGTGGTGAGTGAGTGGTGAGTGAGTGGCTGAGTGAGTTAGTGAGTGGCTAAGTGAGTGACCGAGTGGCTGAGTGAGTGGCTGAGTGAGTGGTGAGTGAGTGAGTGGCTGAGTGAGTGGCTGAGTCAGTGAGTGGCTGAGTGAGTGGCTGAGTGAGTGGTGAGTGAGTGGCTGAGTGAGTGAGTGAGTGGCTGAGTGAGTGAGTGGCTGAGTGAGTGAGTGGCTGAGTGAGTGGCTGAGTGAGTGGTGAGTGGCTGAGTGAGTGAGTGAGTGGCTGAGTGAGTGAGTGGCTGAGTGAGTGGCTGAGTGAGTGGTGAGTGAGTGGTGAGTGAGTGGCTGAGTGAGTTAGTGAGTGGCTAAGTGAGTGACCGAGTGGCTGAGTGAGTGGCTGAGTGAGTGGTGAGTGAGTGAGTGGCTGAGTGAGTGGCTGAGTCAGTGAGTGGCTGAGTGAGTGGCTGAGTGAGTGGTGAGTGAGTGGCTGAGTGAGTGAGTGGCTGAGTGAGTGGCTGAGTGAGTGGTGAGTGAGTGAGTGAGTGAGTGGCTGAGTGAGTGGCTGAGTGAGTGAGTGGTGAGTGAGTGGCTGAGTGAGTGACCGAGTGGCTGAGTGAGTGACCGAGTGGCTGAGTGAGTGACCGAGTGGCTGAGTGAGTGAGTGAGTGGCTGAGTGAGTGGTGAACGAGTGGTGAGTGGCTGAATGAGTGGCTGAGTGAGTGTGTGAGTGGCTGAGTGAGTGAGTGGCTGAGTGAGTGAGTGGCTGAGTGAGTGAGTGGCTGAGTGAGTGAGTGGCTGAGTGAGTGAGTGGCTGAGTGAGTGAGTGGCTGAGTGAGTGAGTGGCTGAGTGAGTGAGTGGCTGAGTGAGTGAGTGGCTGAGTGAGTGAGTGGCTGAGTGAGTGAGTGGCTGAGTGAGTGAGTGAGTGGCTGAGTGAGTGAGTGGCTGAATGAGTGGCTTAGTGAGTGAGTGGCTGAGTGAGTGAGTGAGTGGTGAGCGAGTGGTGGTGGTGGTGAGTCGTGAAGACAAAGGTGGACGTGAGGGGGGGTGGACGCGAGGGGGTTGTCCACCTGTGCTTGCACAGCAAGGTGGAAGGCGCCCTTCTTGAACGGGAGCATGGGGGCGAGTGAGTGGTGAGTGAGTGAGTGAGTGGTGAGTGGGTGAGTGAGTGGCTGAGTGAGTGAGTGAGTGAGTGGGTGAGTGAGTGAGTGAGTGGTGAGTGAGTGAGTGAGTGGCTGAGTGAGTGGTGAGTGAGTGAGTGGCTGAGTGAGTGAGTGAGTGGCTGAGTGAGTGAGTGAGTGGTGAGTGAGTGAGTGGTGAGTGAGTGGCTGAGTGAGTGAGTGAGTGGCTGAGTGAGTGGTGAGTGAGTGAGTGGCTGAGTGAGTGAGTGAGTGGTGAGTGAGTGAGTGGCTGAGTGAGTGGCTGAGTGAGTGAGTGAGTGGCTGAGTGAGTGGTGAGTGAGTGAGTGGCTGAGTGAGTGAGTGAGTGGTGAGTGAGTGGTGAGTGAGTGAGTGGCTGAGTGAGTGAGTGAGTAGCTGAGTGAGTGAGTGGCTGAGTGAGTGAGTGAGTGGTGAGCGAGTGAGTGGTGAGTGAGTGAGTGGCTGAGTGAGTGAGTGAGTGGCTGAGTGAGTGAGTGGCTGAGTGAGTGAGTGGCTGAGTGAGTGAGTGAGTGGTGAGCGAGTGAGTGGTGAGTGAGTGAGTGGCTGAGTGAGTGAGTGGCTGAGTGAGTGAGTGAGTGGCTGAGTGAGTGAGTGGCTGAGTGAGTGGCTTAGTGAGTGAGTGGCTGAGTGAGTGAGTGGCTGAGTGAGTGAGTGGTGAGTGAGTGAGTGGCTGAGTGAGTGAGTGTCTGAGTGGGTGAGTGGCTGAGTGAGTGAGTGGCTGAGTGAGTGAGTGAGTGGCTGAGTGAGTGAGTGGCTGAGTGAGTGGCTTAGTGAGTGAGTGGCTGAGTGAGTGAGTGGCTGAGTGAGTGAGTGAGTGGTGAGCGAGTGAGTGAGTGGCTGAGTGAGTGAGTGGCTTAGTGAGTGAGTGGCTGAGTGAGTGAGTGGCTGAGTGAGTGAGTGGCTGAGTGAGTGAGTGAGTGGCTGAGTGAGTGAGTGGGTGAGTGAGTGAGTGAGTGGTGAGTGAGTGAGTGAGTGGCTGAGTGAGTGAGTGAGTGGTGAGTGAGTGGCTGAGTGAGTGGCTGAGTGAGTGAGTGAGTGAGTGGCTGAGTGAGTGAGTGAGTGGCTGAGTGAGTGGTGAGTGAGTGGCTGAGTGAGTGAGTGAGTGTGTCAGTGTGTGAGTGTGTGAGTGAGTGGCTGAGTGAGTGGTGAGTGAGTGAGTGGCTGAGTGAGTGAGTGGCTGAGTGAGTGAGTGAGTGGCTGAGTGAGTGAGTGAGTGGCTGAGTGAGTGGTGAGTGAGTGGCTGAGTGAGTGAGTGAGTGGCTGAGTGAGTGAGTGGCTGAGTGAGTGGTGAGTGGCTGAGTGAGTGAGTGAGTGGCTGAGTGAGTGAGTGGTGAGCGAGTGAGTGAGTGGCTGAGTGAGTGAGTGGCTGAGTGAGTGGCTTAGTGAGTGAGTGGCTGAGTGAGTGAGTGGCTGAGTGAGTGAGTGGTGAGTGAGTGAGTGGCTGAGTGAGTGAGTGTCTGAGTGGGTGAGTGGCTGAGTGAGTGAGTGGCTGAGTGAGTGAGTGAGTGGCTGAGTGAGTGAGTGGCTGAGTGAGTGGCTTAGTGAGTGAGTGGCTGAGTGAGTGAGTGGCTGAGTGAGTGAGTGAGTGGTGAGCGAGTGAGTGAGTGGCTGAGTGAGTGAGTGGCTTAGTGAGTGAGTGGCTGAGTGAGTGAGTGGCTGAGTGAGTGAGTGGCTGAGTGAGTGAGTGAGTGGCTGAGTGAGTGAGTGGGTGAGTGAGTGAGTGAGTGGTGAGTGAGTGAGTGAGTGGCTGAGTGAGTGAGTGAGTGGTGAGTGAGTGGCTGAGTGAGTGGCTGAGTGAGTGAGTGACTGAGTGGCTGAGAGAGTGAGTGAGTGGCTGAGTGAGTGGTGAGTGAGTGGCTGAGTGAGTGAGTGAGTGTGTCAGTGTGTGAGTGTGTGAGTGAGTGGCTGAGTGAGTGGTGAGTGAGTGAGTGGCTGAGTGAGTGAGTGGCTGAGTGAGTGAGTGAGTGGCTGAGTGAGTGAGTGAGTGGCTGAGTGAGTGGTGAGTGAGTGGCTGAGTGAGTGAGTGAGTGGCTGAGTGAGTGAGTGGCTGAGTGAGTGGTGAGTGGCTGAGTGAGTGAGTGAGTGGCTGAGTGAGTGAGTGGTGAGCGAGTGAGTGAGTGGCTGAGTGAGTGAGTGGTGAGTGAGTGGCTGAGTGAGTGAGTGGTGAGTGAGTGGCTGAGTGAGTGGTGAGTGAGTGAGTGAGTGGCTGAGTGAGTGGCTGAGTGAGTGAGTGGCTGAGTGAGTGAGTGAGTGGCTGAGTGAGTGAGTGAGTGGCTGAGTGAGTGAGTGAGTGGCTGAGTGAGTGAGTGAGTCGCGAGTGAGTGTTGTTGGTGGTGAGTCGGGAAGACAAAGGTGGACGCGAGGGGGTTGTCCACCTGGGCTTGCACAGCAAGGTGGAAGGCGCCCTTCTTGAACGGGAGCATGGGGGCGAGTGAGTGGTGAGCGAGTGAGTGAGTGTGTCAGTGTGTGAGTGTGTGAGTGAGTGGCTGAGTGAGTGTGTGAGTGAGTGGCTGAGTGAGTGAGTGGCTGAGTGAGTGAGTGGCTGAGTGAGTGAGTGAGTGGCTGAGTGAGTGAGTGGCTGAGTGGTGAGTGGCTTAGTGAGTGAGTGGCTGAGTGAGTGAGTGAGTGGCTGAGTGAGTGAGTGAGTGGTGAGCGAGTGGTGGTGGTGGTGAGTCGTGAAGACAAAGGTGGACGTGAGGGGGGGTGGACGCGAGGGGGTTGTCCACCTGGGCTTGCACAGCCAGGTGGAAGGCGCCCTTCTTGAACGGGAGCATGGGGGCGAGTGAGTGGTGAGTGAGTGAGTGAGTGGTGAGTGGGTGAGTGAGTGGCTGAGTGAGTGGTGAGTGAGTGAGTGGCTGAGTGAGTGAGTGGCTGAGTGAGTGAGTGAGTGGTGAGCGAGTGGTGGTGGTGGTGAGTCGTGAAGACAAAGGTGGACGTGAGGGGGGGTGGACGCGAGGGGGTTGTCCACCTGGGCTTGCACAGCCAGGTGGAAGGCGCCCTTCTTGAACGGGAGCATGGGGGCGAGTGAGTGGTGAGTGAGTGAGTGAGTGGTGAGTGGGTGAGTGAGTGGCTGAGTGAGTGGTGAGTGAGTGAGTGGCTGAGTGAGTGAGTGGCTGAGTGAGTGAGTGAGTGGTGAGCGAGTGGTGGTGGTGGTGAGTCGTGAAGACAAAGGTGGACGTGAGGGGGGGTGGACGCGAGGGGGTTGTCCACCTGTGCTTGCACAGCCAGGTGGAAGGCGCCCTTCTTGAACGGGAGCATGGGGGCGAGTGAGTGGTGAGTGAGTGAGTGAGTGGTGAGTGGGTGAGTGAGTGGCTGAGTGAGTGGTGAGTGAGTGAGTGGCTGAGTGAGTGAGTGGCTGAGTGAGTGAGTGAGTGGTGAGCGAGTGGTGGTGGTGGTGAGTCGTGAAGACAAAGGTGGACGTGAGGGGGGGTGGACGCGAGGGGGTTGTCCACCTGTGCTTGCACAGCCAGGTGGAAGGCGCCCTTCTTGAACGGGAGCATGGGGGCGAGTGAGTGGTGAGTGAGTGAGTGAGTGGTGAGTGGGTGAGTGGCTGAGTGAGTGGTGGTGGTGGTGGTGAGTCGTGAAGACAAAGGTGGACGTGAGGGGGGGTGGACGCGAGGGGGTTGTCCACCTGTGCTTGCACAGCCAGGTGGAAGGCGCCCTTCTTGAACGGGAGCATGGGGGCGCCGTGGCTGCGAGTGCCCTCGGGAAAGACCCAGACGTTGATCTGTAGCAGAGAGACACAGAGACACACAGAGAGACACAGAGAGAGACAGACACAGAGAGACACACAGTGAGACAGAGAGAGACAGAGAGAGAGACAGAGAGAGAGACAGAGAGAGAGAGACACAGAGAGAGAGACACACAGAGAGACACATAGAGACACACAGAGACACACAGTGAGACAGATAGACACAGAGAGACACAGAGAGACACAGAGACAGAGACACACATAGAGAGAGAGAGACAGACAGAGAGAGACACACAGTGTGTGTCTCTCTGTGTGCGTCTCTCTTTCTCTGTGTCTCTGTGTGTCTCTCTCTGTGTGTCTCTCTGTGTGTGTCTCTCTGTGTGTGTGTGTGTGTGTCTCTCTGTGTGTGTCTCTCTCTCTGTGTGTCTCTCTGTGTGTGTCTCTCTGTGTGTGTCTCTCTGTGTGTGTCTCTCTGTGTGTGTCTCTCTGTGTGTGTCTCTCTGTGTGTGTCTCTCTGTGTGTGTCTCTCTCTGTGTGTGTCTCTCTGTGTGTGTCTCTCTCTGTGTGTGTCTCTCTGTGTGTGTCTCTCTCCGTGTGTCTCTCTCTCTCTCTCTGTGTGTCTCTGTGTGTGTGTCTCTCTGTGTGTGTGTCTCTCTGTGTGTGTCTCTGTGTGTGTCTCTCTGTGTGTGTGTCTCTGTGTGTGTGTCTCTGTGTGTGTGTCTCTGTGTGTCTCTCTGTGTGTGTCTCTCTGTGTGTGTCTCTCTGTGTGTGTGTCTCTGTGTGTGTCTCTCTCTGTGTGTGTCTCTGTGTGTCTCTCT
The DNA here is from genome assembly GCF_964198595.1 of Lampetra fluviatilis. NCBI lineage: Eukaryota > Metazoa > Chordata > Hyperoartia > Petromyzontiformes > Petromyzontidae > Lampetra > Lampetra fluviatilis. The sequence goes on from NW_027621259.1 coordinate 33,521, forward strand.
GTGTGTGTCTCTCTCTCTGTGTGTGTCTCTCTGTGTGTGTCTCTCTCTGTGTGTCTCTCTGTGTGTGTCTCTCTCTGTGTGTGTCTCTGTGTGTGTCTCTCTGTGTGTGTCTCTCTCTGTGTGTCTCTCTGTGTGTCTCTCTGTGTGTGTCTCTCTGTGTGTGTCTCTCTGTGTGTGTCTCTCTGTGTGTGTCTCTCTGTGTGTGTCTCTCTGTGTGTGTCTCTCTGTGTGTCTCTCTGTGTGTGTCTCTCTCTGTGTGTCTCTCTGTGTGTGTCTCTCTGTGTGTGTCTCTCTCTGTGTCTCTCTGTGTGTGTCTCTCTGTGTGTGTCTCTGTCTCTCACCCCGCGCTCTCTCATGACGGAGGCGACTGCCCCCATGGTGTGCTTGGCATGCTGCGTCCGCTGTGTGTGTCTCTGTGTGTGTCTCTCTCTCTGTGTGTCTCTCTCTCTGTGTGTCTCTCTGTGTGTGTCTCTGTGTCTCTGTCTCTCACCCCGCGCTGTCTCATGACGGAGGCGACTGCCCCCATGGTGTGCTTGGCATGCTGCGTCCGCTGTCGATCGATGAAGAAGACGCCACACAGCCAGGCGATGGCTCCGAAGGGCCCCACGAAGAGCAGCTCGCGCTTCGCGATGGGAGCACAGCGCTCCGGGAGGCACTCCATGAGGCCTGGGGAGAGAGACACGGAGATAGTGTTAGAGAGACACACACAGAGACACAGAGAGAGAGAGACACACACAGAGACACACAGAGAGAGACACACACAGAGAGAGACACACACAGACACAAAGAGCAGCTCGCGCTTCGCGATGGGAGCACAGCGCTCCGGGAGGCACTCCATGAGGCCTGGGGAGAGAGACACGGAGATAGTGTTAGAGAGACACAGAGAGAGACACAGAGACACACAGAGAGAGACACACACACACACAGAGAGAGAGACACAGAGACACACAGAGAGAGACACACACAGAGAGAGACACAGAGAGAGACACACAGAGACACACAGAGAGAGACACACACAGAGAGAGACACAGAGAGAGACACAGAGACACACAGAGAGAGACACACAGAGACACACAGAGAGAGACACACACAGAGAGAGACACACACAGACACGAAGAGCAGCTCGCGCTTCGCGATGGGAGCACAGCGCTCCGGGAGGCACTCCATGAGGCCTGGGGAGAGACACAGAGATAGTGTTAGAGAGACACAGAGAGAGAGACACAGAGAGACACACAGAGACACACAGAGAGAGACACACAGAGACACACAGAGAGAGACACACAGAGAGAGACACACACAGACACAAAGAGCAGCTCGCGCTTCGCGATGGGAGCACAGCGCTCCGGGAGGCACTCCATGAGGCCTGGGGAGAGAGACACAGAGATAGTGTTAGAGAGACACAGAGATAGTGTTAGAGAGACACAGAGAGAGACACACAGAGGGAGAGACACACAGAGAGAGACACACACAGACACGAAGAGCAGCTCGCGCTTCGCGATGGGAGCACAGCGCTCCGGGAGGCACTCCATGAGGCCTGGGGAGAGAGACACGGAGATAGTGTTAGAGAGACACAGAGATAGTGTTAGAGAGACACAGAGAGAGACACACAGAGGGAGAGACACACAGAGAGAGACACACACAGACACGAAGAGCAGCTCGCGCTTCGCGATGGGAGCACAGCGCTCCGGGAGGCACTCCATGAGGCCTGGGAGAGAGACACGGAGATAGTGTTAGAGAGACACAGAGATAGTGTTAGAGAGACACAGAGAGAGACACAGAGACACACAGAGAGAGACACACACAGAGAGAGACACACAGAGAGAGACACACACAGAGAGAGACACAGAGATAGTGTTAGAGAGACACAGAGAGAGACAGAGATAGTGTTAGAGAGACACAGAGAGACACAGAGAGAGAGAGAGAGACAGAGAGACACACAGAGACCACACAGAGAGACACACACACAGAGACACACACAGAGAGACACACAGAGACACACAGAGAGACACACACACACAGAGAAACACAGAGAGAGAGACACACACAGAGACACACACAGAGAGACACAGAGAGACACACAGAGACACACAGAGAGACACACAGAGACACAGAGAGAGAGAGAGACACACACAGAGAGACACACAGAGAGACACACAGAGACACAGAGAGAGAGAGAGACACACAGAGAGACACACAGAGACACAGAGAGAGAGAGAGACACACACAGAGAGACACACAGAGAGACACACACAGAGACACACACAGAGACACACACAGAGAGAGACACACAGAGACACACACAGAGAGAGACACACAGAGACACACACACACAGAGACACACACAGAGAGAGACACACAGAGACACACACAGAGAGAGACACACAGAGAGATAGTTAGAGAGACAGAGAGAGAGACAGAGAGACAGACAGAGAGAGACACAGAGAGAGAGAGACAGAGAGAGAGACACGTGGAGAGAGACACACAGAGAGACAGAGAGACACAGAGAGAGAGACACGTGGAGAGAGAGGATGTATCTTGTCTATGTGTGTGTCCCCAATTCTACGGGTCTCTGTCTATTGAGTCTATGTGTGCGAGTGTGTCTATGTGTGCGAGTGTGTCTATGTGTGCGAGTGTGTCTATGTGTACGAGTGTGTCTATGTGTGCGAGTGTGTCTATGTGTGCGAGTGTGTCTATGTGTGCGAGTGTGTCTATGTGTGCGAGTGTGTCTATGTGTGCGAGTGTGTCTATGTGTGCGAGTGTGTCTATGTGTGCGAGTGTGTCTATGTGTGCGAGTGTGTCTATGTGTGCGTGTCTATGTGTGCGTGTCTATGAGTGAGTGTCTATGAGTGAGTGTCTATGAGTGAGTGTCTATGAGTGAGTGTCTATGAGTGAGTGTCTATGAGTGAGTGTCTATGAATGAGTGTCTATGAGTGAGTGTCTATGAGTGAGTGTCTATGAGTGAGTGTCTATGAGTGAGTGTCTATGAGTGAGTGTCTATGAGTGTCTGTGTGTGTGTCTAACTGTCTTTGTCTATGAGTGAGTGTCTATGAGTGAGTGTCTATGAGTGAGTGTCTATGAGTGAGTGTCTATGAGTGAGTGTCTATGAGTGAGTGTCTATGAGTGAGTGTCTATGAGTGAGTGTCTATGAGTGAGTGTCTATGAGTGAGTGTCTGAGTGAGTGTCTATGAGTGAGTGTCTATGAGTGAGTGTGTCTATGAGTGAGTGTGTCTATGAGTGAGTGTGTCTATGAGTGAGTGTGTCTATGTGTGTGTGTGTCTAACTGTCTTTGTCTATGAGTGAGTGTCTATGAGTGAGTGTCTATGAGTGAGTGTCTATGAGTGAGTGTCTATGAGTGAGTGTCTATGAGTGAGTGTCTATGAGTGAGTGTCTATGAGTGAGTGTCTATGAGTGAGTGTCTATGAGTGAGTGTCTATGAGTGAGTGTCTATGAGTGAGTGTCTATGAGTGTGTGTCTATGAGTGTGTGTCTATGAGTGTGTGTCTATGAGTGAGTGTCTATGAGTGAGTGTCTATGAGTGAGTGTCTATGAGTGAGCGTCTATGAGTGAGCGTCTATGAGTGAGCGTCTATGAGTGAGTGTCTGAGTGAGTGTCTATGAGTGAGTGTCTATGAGTGAGTGTCTATGAGTGAGTGTCTATGAGTGGGTGTCTATGAGTGAGTGTCTATGAGTGAGTGTCTATGAGTGTCTATGTGTGTGTGTGTCTAACTGTCTTTGTCTATGAGTGAGTGTCTATGAGTGAGTGTCTATGAGTGAGTGTCTATGAGTGAGTGTCTATGAGTGAGTGTCTATGTGTGTGTGTGTCTAACTGTCTTTGTCTATGAGTGAGTGTCTATGAGTGAGTGTCTGAGTGAGTGTCTATGAGTGAGTGTCTATGAGTGAGTGTCTATGAGTGAGTGTCTATGAGTGAGTGTCTGTGTGTCTAACTGTCTTTGTCTATTAGTGAGTGTCTATGAGTGAGTGTCTATGTGTGTGTGTGTCTAACTGTCTTTGTCTATGAGTGAGTGTCTATGAGTGAGTGTCTATGAGTGAGTGTCTATGAGTGAGTGTCTATGAGTCTAACTGTCTTTGTCTATGAGTGAGTGTCTATGAGTGAGTGTCTATGAGTGAGTGTCTATGAGTGAGTGTCTATGAGTGAGTGTCTATGAGTGAGTGTCTATGAGTGAGTGTCTATGAGTGAGTGTCTATGAGTGAGTGTCTATGAGTGAGTGTCTGAGTGAGTGTCTATGAGTGAGTGTCTATGAGTGAGTGTGTCTATGAGTGAGTGTGTCTATGAGTGAGTGTGTCTATGAGTGAGTGTGTCTATGTGTGTGTGTGTCTAACTGTCTTTGTCTATGAGTGAGTGTCTATGAGTGAGTGTCTATGAGTGAGTGTCTATGAGTGAGTGTCTATGAGTGAGTGTCTATGAGTGAGTGTCTATGAGTGAGTGTCTATGAGTGAGTGTCTATGAGTGAGTGTCTATGAGTGAGTGTCTATGAGTGAGTGTGTCTATGAGTGAGTGTGTCTATGAGTGAGTGTGTCTATGAGTGAGTGTGTCTATGTGTGTGTGTGTCTAACTGTCTTTGTCTATGAGTGAGTGTCTATGAGTGAGTGTCTATGAGTGAGTGTCTATGAGTGAGTGTCTATGAGTGAGTGTCTATGAGTGAGTGTCTATGTGTGTGTGTGTCTAACTGTCTTTGTCTATGAGTGAGTGTCTATGAGTGAGTGTCTGAGTGAGTGTCTATGAGTGAGTGTCTATGAGTGAGTGTCTATGAGTGAGTGTCTATGAGTGAGTGTCTGTGTGTCTAACTGTCTTTGTCTATTAGTGAGTGTCTATGAGTGAGTGTCTATGTGTGTGTGTGTCTAACTGTCTTTGTCTATGAGTGAGTGTCTATGAGTGAGTGTCTATGAGTGAGTGTCTATGAGTGAGTGTCTATGAGTCTAACTGTCTTTGTCTATGAGTGAGTGTCTATGAGTGAGTGTCTATGAGTGAGTGTCTATGAGTGAGTGTCTATGAGTGAGTGTCTATGAGTGAGTGTCTATGAGTGAGTGTCTATGAGTGAGTGTCTATGAGTGAGTGTCTATGAGTGAGTGTCTATGAGTGAGTGTCTGAGTGAGTGTCTATGAGTGAGTGTCTATGAGTGAGTGTGTCTATGAGTGAGTGTGTCTATGAGTGAGTGTGTCTATGAGTGAGTGTGTCTATGTGTGTGTGTGTCTAACTGTCTTTGTCTATGAGTGAGTGTCTATGAGTGAGTGTCTATGAGTGAGTGTCTATGAGTGAGTGTCTATGAGTGAGTGTCTATGAGTGAGTGTCTATGAGTGAGTGTCTATGAGTGAGTGTCTATGAGTGAGTGTCTATGAGTGAGTGTCTATGAGTGAGTGTCTATGAGTGAGTGTCTATGAGTGTGTGTCTATGAGTGTGTGTCTATGAGTGTGTGTCTATGAGTGAGTGTCTATGAGTGAGTGTCTATGAGTGAGTGTCTATGAGTGAGCGTCTATGAGTGAGCGTCTATGAGTGAGCGTCTATGAGTGAGTGTCTGAGTGAGTGTCTATGAGTGAGTGTCTATGAGTGAGTGTCTATGAGTGAGTGTCTATGAGTGGGTGTCTATGAGTGAGTGTCTATGAGTGAGTGTCTATGAGTGTCTATGTGTGTGTGTGTCTAACTGTCTTTGTCTATGAGTGAGTGTCTATGAGTGAGTGTCTATGAGTGAGTGTCTATGAGTGAGTGTCTATGAGTGAGTGTCTATGAGTGAGTGTCTATGTGTGTGTGTGTCTAACTGTCTTTGTCTATGAGTGAGTGTCTATGAGTGAGTGTCTATGAGTGAGTGTCTATGAGTGAGTGTCTATGAGTGAGTGTCTATGAGTGAGTGTCTATGAGTGAGTGTCTATGAGTGAGTGTCTATGAGTGAGTGTCTATGAGTGAATGTCTATGAGTGAGTGTCTATGTGTGTGTGTGTCTAACTGTCTTTGTCTATGAGTGAGTGTCTATGAGTGAGTGTCTATGAGTGAGTGTCTATGAGTGAGTGTCTATGAGTGAGTGTCTATGAGTGAGTGTCTATGAGTGAGTGTCTATGAGTGAGTGTGTCTAACTATCTTTGTCTATGAGTGAGTGTCTATGAGTGAGTGTCTATGAGTGAGTGTCTATGAGTGAGTGTCTATGAGTGAGTGTCTGTGTGTCTAACTGTCTTTGTCTATGAGTGAGTGTCTATGAGTGAGTGTCTATGAGTGAGTGTCTATGAGTGAGTGTCTATGAGTGAGTGTCTATGAGTGAGTGTCTGTGTGTCTAACTGTCTTTGTCTATGAGTGAGTGTCTATGAGTGAGTGTCTATGAGTGAGTGTCTATGAGTGAGTGTCTATGAGTGAGTGTCTGTGTGTCTAACTGTCTTTGTCTATGAGTGAGTGTCTATGAGTGAGTGTCTATGAGTGAGTGTCTATGAGTGAGTGTCTATGAGTGAGTGTCTATGAGTCTAACTGTCTTTGTCTATGAGTGAGTGTCTATGAGTGAGTGTCTATGAGTGAGTGTCTATGATTCCGGCAAAAACCACCCCCTACCTATAATCTCGGTTCTTTGGGTAAAGTCAAGTAGTGGGGAAACAATGAAATAATAAAAACATAAAACAATAAAATTCTCACGACCTTTCGACTGCCAACACACACAATCATCAGTCGGATCGTCGGGAGAATTTTATTGGTTTAGATTTTCATTATTTTATTGGTTTCCCTTCTAACGTGATGACTTTACCGAAAGAACCAAGGAAGTGAATCCCTGCTGCAGTCACGAAAGAAGCTTCAAATGAAAAATTATAACGGGATTCATCTTCTTGGTTCTTTCGGGAAAGTCATATCACGTAGAAGGGAAATAATAAAATAATAAAAATTTAACTTAATAAGATTATGTTTTTTAGTAAAAATAGAAAAAATAATAAAAATAAAACTTAATAAAAGAATATTATGTTTTTTTTATTAAAAATACTAAAAAACTAAAAATAAAACATAATAAAATATTATATTCTTTATTAAAAATTATAAAATAATAAAAATAAAACGTTATAAAATACAATTTTAAAATTCTAAAAATAAAACATAAAATACAATTTTAAAATACTAAAAATAAAACATAATAAAAAACAATTCTCACGACGTTTCGGCCACAAAGCAAGCAGCCGTCCTCAGGTGAAGAACAGGTCTGTCGGAAAGACAGCGTCTGAATGAGCACCACCTGCTTGGCAGCGTATATACTTAATTATATACTTAAATATACGCTGCCAAGCTTGGTGGTGTTCAGAAGAACAGGTCTGTCGGAAAGACAGCGTCTGAATGAGCACCACCAAGCTTGGCAGCGTATATACTTAAATATATACTTAAATATATACTTAAATATATACTTAAATATACGCTGCCAAGCTTGGTGGTGTTCAGAAGAACAGGTCTGTCGGAAAGACAGCGTCTGAATGAGCACCACCAAGCTTGGCAGCGTATCTGTTGATATGCAAATTATTTTGTCAAGGCGCTCTTCCCCCTCTAACCCAGCTTAAATATACGCTGCCAAGCTTGGTGGTGCTCATTCAGACGCTGTCTTTCCGACAGACCTGTTCTTCTGAACACCACCAGGCTTGGCAGCGTATATTTAAGTATATATTTAAGTATATATTTAAGTATATATTTAAGTATACACGCTGCCAAGCTTGGTGGTGCTCATTCAGACGCTGTCTTTCCGACAGACCTGTTCTTCTGAACACCACCAGGCTTGGCAGCGTATATTTAAGTATATATTTAAGTATATACGCTGCCAAGCATGGTGGTGCTCATTCAGACGCTGTCTTTCCGACAGACCTGTTCTTCTGAACACCACCAAGCTTGGCAGCGTATATTTAAGTATATATTTAAGTATATATTTAAGTATATATTTAAGTATATACGCTGCCAAGCTTGGTGGTGCTCATTCAGACGCTGTCTTTCCGACAGACCTGTTCTTCTGAACACCACCAAGCTTGGCAGCGTATATTTAAGTATATATTTAAGTATATATGCTGCCAAGCTTGGTGGTGCTCATTCAGACGCTGTCTTTCCGACAGCCCTGTTCTTCTGAACACCACCAAGTTTGGCAGCGTATATTTAAGTATATATTTAAGTATATACGCTGCCAAGCTTGGTGGTGCTCATTCAGACGCTGTCTTTCCGACAGACCTGTTCTTCACCTGAGGACGGCTTCTTGCGTTGTGGCCGAAACGTCGTGAGAATTGTTTTTTATTATGTTTTATTTTTAGTATTTTATTATTTCCCTTCTACGTGGCGACTTTACCGAAAGAACCAAGAAGATGAATCCCCTACCTCCTCGTGGTGCCGGACGGGCAACACTATCGTGGGCAGTGCTGTGGGGGGAGGGCCAATGCCCATTGGCCCTCTCCCCTCATGGCGTCTGTGACCACCACTGCGGCTAAACGGGGGCTCTGGACGAGTGCGAGGAGCTGGTAACCCCTCCACCTTCAATTAATTACCACAAATCACGTCTAAAATATATAATTAAGCTTGTGCCGGAGGCCCCGGGGGGACAGGCGTCTATGACGTCTCCTGGCCAAAACCCCAAATGGCGGAGCCAGGAGATTGAATCTTCACCCTCGGGGCTCCTCCAGAAACAACGAAAAGCCACTTCGTGTGGCCACGTGGAATGTTGGAACGCTCGCTGCCAAGGAGGAGAGGCTGCCACTCCTCTGTCAGGAGCTGGACTGGTACCGCCTGGATCTCTGTGGCATTCAGGAGGTCCGGTGGACCGGCTCTGGCTCCTGCTGTTGAACCTGGAGCTTGCCACCAAGAAGTGGGGCCTTACCATCAGCCCCACCAAAACGAAGCACCTACCTGGGTATTTTGTACCATCGGACACTCCACCCCCACAACTCCCAATTGGTGATAGGGCAGTAGTGGAGAGAGTGGAGAGTTTCCCATACCTGGGCAGTGTGCTTATGACCGGCTCCGGTTTGACAGCAGAGGTCTCACTTCGAATCAGTCAAGCGGCATTATCTTTTCATCAGTTGCGTAACGCTGTGTGGAAGCTACCTGGTCTGTCGCTCCGCACGAAGCTTCAGGTCTTCTCGGCCACAGTCATTCCCTCCCCCCTAATGGAACATCTTCGCCGGTTGGAAACATTTAGGCCGGCTTGCCTACAATCCTTCCTTGGTTTAACCTGCAGGCTGGATTGTGTGAGGAGCTCACAAAACCTTTGAAAGATATGGATAAAGTCCCATCGGTGAGCTCCTCCGGCAGGCAAGGCTGCGTTGGCTGGGTCATGTAGCCCGCATGCCCAGCCACCGCATGCCTAAACAGCTTTTGTTCGGCCGGATCGAGGGGGCTAAACGGGCGCGGCACGGGCTAGAGAAGAGATGGAGTGACGTGGTACAGGAGGCACGGGCTAGAGAAGAGATGGAGTGATGTGGTACAGGAGGACGTGGAGCTGAGTGGACTTGCCGATGACTGGTACCAGCGGTGTCAAGATCGGCCTCAGTGGAGGAGGCTCGTGAAGGACGCTACTGGGCAGTTGGAGGCAGTCGCCCTCCAACAACAACGGAGGGCGGAGGAGCGACGCTCACAACAACGAGCGGAGCGCCGGGTGGCTAAAGCACAGCAAGTTGGTACAGTAGGGGGCACAGGTGGTGCATCAGCCAGTCATCTCGGTCATCTCGGTCAGTCGACCCGTGGCACCTGCTGGGTCTGCCCCGTGACCTCCTGCCAGCGGGCGTTCGACACTTCACGTGGTAGCCTCAAGGTGCACATGGCCTGGCACAAGCGTCGTGGTGACGTCACCGCCACTTAGTGGCGAATGGCGGTTGTTGTTGTGTGTAACTGTGTATGTGTGTGTGTGTCTGTGTGTGTGTCTATGAGTGTCTGTGTGTGTCTGTGTGTGTGTCTGTGTGTATGTGTGTGTCTGTGAGTGTCTGTCTGTCTGTCTGTGTGTGTCTGTGTCTGTCTATGTGTGTCTATGAGTGTGAGTGTGTGTCTGTGTCTGTGAGTGTCTGAGCGGTCTAATTTTCTGTACCTATGAAATCAATGGAGCTCTGGTGGTTAGAGACGATGACGTATGGTGAGGTGTGCGTGTGTATGTGTGTATGAGTGTGTGTGTGTGTGTGTCTGTGTGTGTCTGTGTGTGTGTCTGTGTGTGTGTGTGTCTGTGTGTGTGTGTGTCTGTGTGTGTGTGTCTGTGTGTGTGTGTCTGTGTGTGTGTGTCTGTGTGTGTGTGTCTGTGTGTGTGTGTGTGTGTGTCTGTGTGTGTGTCTGTGTGTGTGTCTGTGTGTGTGTCTGTGTCTGTACCAATGAAATCAATGGAGCTCTGGTGGTTGGAGACGATGACGTATGGTGAGGTGTGTGTGTGTCTGTGTGTGTGTGTGTGTCTGAGTGTGTGTCTGAGTGTGTGTCTGTGTGTCTGTGTGTGTGTCTGTGTGTGTGTGTGTCTGTACCTATGAAATCAATGGAGCTCTGGTGGTTGGAGACGATGACGTATGGTGAGGAAGTGGTGAGCAGGTGGTGAGCGCCCTCCACCCTCACCCTCACCCCGTACAGCCACTGCAGGTGCCTCACCAGTGCCTTCACTGTCCTGGGTGAGAGAGACACTCATCACTGCACGCTCACCACCACTACTCACCACTACGCTCACCACTGGTACACTCACCACTAGTACACTCACCACTACTACACTCACCACCAGTACACTCACCATCACTACACGCTCACCACCACACTCACCACTACACTCACCACTACACTCACCACCAGTACACTCACCATCACTACACGCTCACCACCACACTCACCACTACACTCACCACTACACTCACCACCAGTACACTCACCACCAGTACACTCACCACCAGTACACTCACCACCAGTACACTCACCACCACTACACTCACCACCACTACACTCACCACCACTACACTCACCATCACTACTCACCACTACGCTCACCACCAGTACACTCACCACCAGTACACTCACCACCAGTACACTCACCACCACTACACTCACCACTACTACACTCACCACCAGTACACTCACCATCACTACACGCTCACCACCACACTCACCACTACACTCACCACTACACTCACCACCAGTACACTCACCACCAGTACACTCACCACCAGTACACTCACCACCACTACACTCACCACCACTACACTCACCACCACTACACTCACCATCACTACTCACCACTACGCTCACCACCAGTACACTCACCACCAGTACACTCACCACCACTACACTCACCACTAGTACACTCATCACTGCACGCTCACCACCACTACTCACCACTACGCTCACCACCACTACACTCACCACCACTACACTCACCACTAGTACACTCACCACTAGTACACTCACCATCACTGCACGCTCACCACCACTACTCACCACTACGCTCACCACCGGTACACTTACCACTAGTACACTCACCACTACTACACTCACCACCAGTACACTCACCATCACTACACGCTCACCACCACACTCACCACTACTACACTCACCACTACACTCACCACTACTACACTCACCACCAGTACACTCACCATCACTACACGCTCACCACCACACTCACCACTACTACACTCACCACTACACTCACCACTAGTACACTCACCATCACTACACGCTCACCACCACACTCACCACTACACTCACCACTACTACACTCACCACTACACTCACCACCAGTACACTCACCATCACTGCACGCTCACCACCACTACTCACCACTACGCTCACCACCGGTACACTCACCACTAGTACACTCACCACCAGTACACTCACCATCACTACACGCTCACCACCACACTCACCACTACACTCACCACTACTACACTCACCACTACACTCACCACCAGTACACTCACCATCACTGCACGCTCACCGCCACTACTCACCACTACGCTCACCACCAGTACACTCACCACTAGTACACTCACCACTACTACACTCACCACCACTACACTCACCATCACTACACGCTCACCACCACACTCACCACTACACTCACCACTACTACACTCACCACTACACTCACCACCAGTACACTCACCACTAGTACACTCACCACTACTACACTCACCACTACACAGAGACCCATAGACTAACCATCACTACACGCTCACCACCACTACTCACCACTACTCTCACCACTAGTACACTCACCACTACACTCACCCTCACTACACTCACCACTACTACACAGAGACCCATAGACTCACCACTAAACACTCACCACCACTACACTCACCACCACTACACAGACTCACCACCACACAGAGACCCATAGACTCACCACTAAACACTCACCACCACTACACTCACCACCACTACACAGACTCACCACCACACAGAGACCCATAGACTCACCACTAAACACTCACCACCACTACACTCACCACCACTACACACTCACCACCACACAGAGACCCATAGACTCACCACTAAACACTCACCACCACTACACTCACCACCACTACACAGACTCACCACCACACAGAGACCCATAGACTCACCACTAAACACTCACCACCACTACACTCACCACCACTACACAGACTCACCACTACACAGACATCCATACACTCACCACTAAACACTCACCACCACTACACTCACCACCACTACACAGACTCACCACTACACAGACATCCATACACTCACCACTACACAGACTCACCACAACTACACTCACCACCAAACACCTCACCACCACAACACAGACCCATAGACTCAGCACTGCAGTGGGCGAGTGAGTGGGCAAGTGAGTGAGCGGGCGAGTGAGTGGGCGAGTGAGTGGGCGAGTGAGTGGGCGGGCAAGTGAGTGAGCGGGCGAGTGAGTGGGCGAGTGAGTGGGCGAGTGAGTGGGCGGGCAAGTGAGTGAGCGGGCGAGTGAGTGGGCGAGTGAGTGGGCGAGTGAGTGGGCGGGCAAGTGAGTGAGCGGGCGAGTGAGTGGGCGAGTGAGTGGGCGAGTGAGTAGGTGGGCGAGTGAGTGGGCGAGTGAGTGGGCGAGTGAGCGGGCGAGTGAGTGGGCGGGCAAGTGAGCGGGCGAGTGAGTGGGCGAGTGAGTGGGCGAGTGAGTGAGCGGGCGAGTGAGTAGGTGGGCGAGTGAGTGGGCGAGTGAGTGGGCGAGTGAGTGGGCGAGTGAGTGGGCGAGTGAGTGAGTGGGCGAGTGAGTGGGCGAGTGAGTGAGCGGGCGAGTGAGTAGGCGAGTGAGTGGGCGAGTGAGTGGGCGAGTGAGTGGGCGAGTGAGTGGGCGAGTGAGTGAGCGGGCGAGTGAGTAGGTGGGCGAGTGAGTGGGCGAGTGAGTGGGCGAGTGAGTGGGCGAGTGAGTGGGCGAGTGAGTGAGTGGGCGAGTGAGTGGGCGAGTGAGTGAGCGGGCGAGTGAGTAGGCGAGTGAGTGGGCGAGTGAGTGGGCGAGTGAGTGGGCGAGTGAGTGGGCGAGTGAGTGGGCGAGTGAGTGGGCGGGCGAGTGGGCGAGTGAGTAGGTGGGCGAGTGAGTGGGCGAGTGAGTAGGCGAGTGAGTGGGCGAGTGAGTGAGTGGGCGAGTGAGTGGGCGAGTGAGTGGGCGGGCGAGCGAGTGGGTGGGTGAGTGGGCGAGTGAGTGGGCGAGTGAGTGGGCGGGCGAGCGAGTGGGTGGGTGAGTGGGCGAGTGAGTGGGCGAGTGGGTGGGTGAGTGGGCAAGTGAGTGGGCGAGCAAGCGAGTGGGTGGGTGAGTGGGCGAGTGAGTGAGTGGGCGAGTGAGTGGGCGAGTGAGTGGGCGAGTGAGTGGGCGAGTGAGCGGGCAGGCGAGTGAGCGAGCGGGCATGTAAGGGAGTGGGCGGGCGAGCAAGGGGGTGAGTGGAGTGGGTGAGCGAGTGAGTGGGTCAGCGAGCGGGTGAGCAGGTGGTTGACTTGGTGAGCGAGTGGGTGGTTGAGCGAGCGGGGTGAGCGAGTGAGAGACTGAGTGGGTGAGTGGGTGAGCGAGTGAGAGACTGAGTGGGTGAGTGGGTGAGCGAGTGAGAGACTGAGTGGGTGAGTGGGTGAGCGAGTGAGAGACTGAGTGGGTGAGCGAGTGAGAGACTGAGTGGGTGAGTGGGTGAGCGAGTGAGAGACTGAGTGGGTGAGTGGGTGAGCGAGTGAGAGACTGAGTGGGTGAGTGGGTGAGCGAGTGAGAGACTGAGTGGGTAAGTAGGTGAGCGAGTGAGAGACTGAACGGGTGAGTGGGTGAGCGAGTGCGTGACTGAGCGAGTTGGTGAGTGAGAGAGTGAGTGGTTCAGTGGATGAGTGAGTTGGTGAGTGGGTGAGCGAGTGAGAGACTGAGTGGGTGAGTGGGTGAGCGAGTGAGAGACTGAGCGGGTGAGTGGGTGAGAGAGTGAGACTGAGCGGGTGAGTGGGTGAGCGAGTGAGAGACTGAGCGGGTGAGTGGGTGAGCGAGTGAGAGACTGAGTGGGTAAGTGGGTGAGCGAGTGAGAGACTGAGTGGGTGAGTGGGTGAGCGAGTGAGAGACTGAGTGGGTGAGTGGGTGAGCGAGTGAGAGACTGAGTGGGTGAGTGGGTGAGCGAGTGAGAGACTGAGCGGGTGAGTGGGTGAGCGAGCGAGAGACTGAGTGGGCGAGTGGATGAGCGAGTGAGAGACTGAGTGGGTGAGCGAGTGAGAGACTGAGTGGGTGAGTGGGTGAGCGAGCGAGTGAGCAGGCGGGCGGGTGGGCGAGTGCGTGACTGAGCGAGTTGGTGAGTGAGAGAGTGAGTGGGTCAGCGAATGAGTGAGTTGGTGAGTGGGTGAGCGGATGAACGAGTGAGCGAGTGAGAGACTGAATGGGTGAGTGGGTGAGTGAGTGGATGGGTGAGTGAGTGGTGAGTGGTGAGTGAGTGGGTGGGTGGGTGAGTGGGTGGGTGAGTGGGTGAGTGAGTGAGTGGGTCACTGGGTGAGTGAGTGGTGAATGGGTGATTGAGTGAGTGAGTGAGTGGGTGAGTGAGTGAGTGAGTGGTGAGTGAGTGGTGAGTGAGTGGTGAGTGAGTGGGTGGGTGAGTGGTGAGTGGGTGGGTGAGTGGTGAGTGAGTGGTGAGTGGGTGAGTGGTGAGTGAGTGGTGAGTGGGTGAGTGAGTGAGTGGTGAGTGAGTGGTGAGTGAGTGGTGAGTGAGTGGTGAGTGGGTGGGTGAGTGAGTGGTGAGTGGGTGGGTGGGTGAGTGAGTGAGTGGGTGGGTGAGTGAGTGGGTGGGTGAGTGAGTGGTGAGTGAGTGGGTGGGTAGGTGAGTGGGTGAGTGAGTGAGTGGTGAGTGAGTGGGTGGGTGGGTGAGTGGGTTGGTGAGTGAGTGGGTGGGTGAGTGAGAGGTGAGTGAGTGCTGAGTGAGTGGTGAGTGAGTGGTGAGTGAGTGGGTGGGTGAGTGAGTGAGTGAGTGGGTGGGTGAGTGTGAGTGAGTGGTGAGTGAGTGGGTGGGTAGGTGAGTGGGTAGGTGAGTGGGTGGGTGGGTGGGTGAGTGGGTGGGTGAGTGGGTGGGTGAGTGAGTGGGTGGGTGAGTGAGAGGTGAGTGAGTGAGTGGGTCACTGGGTGAGTGAGTGGTGAATGGGTGATTGAGTGAGTGAGTGAGTGGGTGAGTGAGTGAGTGAGTGGTGAGTGAGTGGTGAGTGAGTGGTGAGTGAGTGGGTGGGTGAGTGGTGAGTGAGTGGTGAGTGGGTGAGTGGTGAGTGAGTGGTGAGTGAGTGGTGAGTGAGTGGTGAGTGGGTGGGTGAGTGAGTGGTGAGTGGGTGGGTGGGTGAGTGAGTGAGTGGGTGGGTGAGTGAGTGGGTGGGTGAGTGAGTGGTGAGTGAGTGGGTGGGTAGGTGAGTGGGTGAGTGAGTGAGTGGTGAGTGAGTGGGTGGGTGGGTGAGTGGGTTGGTGAGTGAGTGGGTGGGTGAGTGAGAGGTGAGTGAGTGCTGAGTGAGTGGTGAGTGAGTGGTGAGTGAGTGGGTGGGTGAGTGAGTGAGTGGGTGGGTGAGTGTGAGTGAGTGGTGAGTGAGTGGTGAGTGAGTGGTGAGTGGGTGGGTGGGTAGGTGAGTGGGTAGGTGAGTGGGTGGGTGGGTGAGTGGGTGGGTGAGTGAGTGGGTGGGTGAGTGAGAGGTGAGTGAGTGAGTGGGTCACTGGGTGAGTGAGTGGTGAATGGGTGATTGAGTGAGTGAGTGAGTGGGTGAGTGAGTGAGTGGTGAGTGAGTGGTGAGTGAGTGGTGAGTGAGTGGGTGGGTGAGTGGTGAGTGAGTGGTGAGTGGGTGAGTGGTGAGTGAGTGGTGAGTGGGTGGGTGAGTGAGTGAGTGGTGAGTGAGTGGTGAGTGAGTGGTGAGTGAGTGGTGAGTGGGTGGGTGAGTGAGTGGTGAGTGGGTGGGTGGGTGAGTGAGTGAGTGGGTGGGTGGGTGAGTGAGTGGGTGGGTGAGTGAGTGGTGAGTGAGTGGGTGGGTAGGTGAGTGGGTGAGTGAGTGAGTGGTGAGTGAGTGGGTGGGTGGGTGAGTGGGTTGGTGAGTGAGTGGGTGGGTGAGTGAGAGGTGAGTGAGTGCTGAGTGAGTGGTGAGTGAGTGGTGAGTGAGTGGGTGGGTGAGTGAGTGAGTGGGTGGGTGAGTGTGAGTGAGTGGTGAGTGAGTGGTGAGTGAGTGGTGAGTGGGTGGGTGAGTGAGTGGTGAGTGGGTGGGTGGGTGAGTGAGTGAGTGAGTGGGTGGGTGAGTGAGTGGGTGGGTGAGTGAGTGGTGAGTGAGTGGGTGGGTAGGTGAGTGGGTGAGTGAGTGAGTGGTGAGTGAGTGGGTGGGTGGGTGAGTGGGTTGGTGAGTGAGTGGGTGGGTGAGTGAGAGGTGAGTGAGTGCTGAGTGAGTGGTGAGTGAGTGGTGAGTGAGTGGGTGGGTGAGTGAGTGAGTGGGTGGGTGAGTGTGAGTGAGTGGTGAGTGAGTGGGTGGGTAGGTGAGTGGGTAGGTGAGTGGGTGGGTGGGTGGGTGAGTGGGTGGGTGAGTGGGTGGGTGAGTGAGTGGGTGGGTGAGTGAGTGGGTGGGTGAGTGAGAGGTGAGTGAGTGAGTGGGTCACTGGGTGAGTGAGTGGTGAATGGGTGATTGAGTGAGTGAGTGAGTGGGTCAGTGAGTGAGTGGTGAGTGAGTGGCTGAGTGACTGAGCGAGTTGGTGAGTGAGAGAGTGAGTGGGTCTGCGAATGAGTGAGTTGGTGAGTGGGTGAGTGGGTGAGCGAGCGAGTGAGGAGGCGGACGGGTGGGCGAGTGCGTGACTGAGCGAGTTGGTGAGTGAGAGAGTGAGTGGGTCTGCGAATGAGTGAGTGGGTGAGTTGGTGAGCGAGCGAGCGGGTGAAAAAACTGGGTGAGCGAATGGGTGGGTGAGAGAGTGAGTGGGTGGGTGAGTGGTTGAGTGAGTGGGTGGGCGAGCGAGTGCGTGTGAAACTGGGTGGGTGAGTGCGTGATTAGGTGAGTGGGCGACTGGGTGAGAGGGTGAGCGAGGTGGTGAGTAAGTGGGTTAGCAGGTGAGTGACTGGGCGAGTGACTAGGTGAGTGAGTGACTGGGTGTGAGCGAGCGGGTGAGTGACTGGGTGAGCGGGTGGGTGGGTGAGCGGTTGAGTGAGTGGGTGGGTGGGTGAGAGAGTGGGTGGGTGAGTGAGAGAGTGGGTGGGTGAGCGAGTGAGTGAGTGGGTGAGTGTGTGAGTGAGTGGGTGACTGGGTGAGTGTGTGATTAGGTGAGTGGGTGAGTGGGTGAGCGATTGAGTGAGTGGGTGAGTGGGTGAGTGAGCGGGTGAGTGAGTGGGTGACTGGGTGGGTGAGTGGGTGAGTGAGTGGGTGAGTGAGTGGGTGAGTGAGTGGGTGAGTGAGTGGGTGAGTGAGTGGGTGAGTGAGTGGGTGAGTGAGTGGGTGAGTGAGTGGGTGAGTGAGTGGGTGAGTGAGTGGGTGAGTGAGTGGGTGAGTGAGTGGGTGAGTGAGTGGGTGAGTGAGTGGGTGAGTGAGTGGGTGACTGGGTGAGTGTGTGATTAGGTGAGTGGGTGAGTGGGTGAGCGATTGAGTGAGTGGGTGAGTGGGTGAGTGAGCGGGTGAGTGAGTGGGTGACTGGGTGAGTGAGTGGGTGAGTGAGTGGGTGAGTGAGTGGGTGAGTGAGTGGGTGAGTGAGTGGTGGGTGAGTGAGTGGGTGAGTGAGTGGGTGAGTGAGTGGGTGAGTGAGTGGGTGAGTGAGTGGGTGAGTGAGTGGGTGAGTGAGTGGGTGAGTGAGTGGGTGACAGGGTGAGTGTGTGATTAGGTGAATGGGTGAGTGAGAGGGTGAGCGAGATGGTGAGTGAGAGAGTGAGTGGGTGGGTGGTTGAGTGGTTGAGTGAGTGGTAGGGTGAGTGAGTGAGTGTGTGGGTGAGTGAGTGTATGTGAAACTGGGTGAGTGTGTGATTAGGTGAGTGGGTGACTGGGCGAGCGAGTATGTGGGTGAGTGAGCGGGTGAGCGAGTGGGTGACTGGGTGAGCGAGCGGGTGAGTGAGCGGTTGAGTGGGTGAGTAAGTGAGCGGGTGGGTGGGTGACTGGATGAGTGAGTGAGTGGGTGAGCGAGATGGTGAGCGAGATGGTGAGCGAGATGGTGAGCGAGATGGTGAGCGAGATGGTGAGCGAGATGGTGAGCGAGCGGGGTGAGCGAGTCGGCGAACGGGTGAGAGCGAGTGCGTGACTGGGCCGAGCGGGCGGGGCGAGCGACTAGGTGAACCGGTGGCTAAGCGAGTGGGTGAGCGAGCGAGTGGGTGAGCGAGCGAGCGAGCGGGTGAGTGAGCGTGCGACTGGGTGAGGGAGATAAGGAGCTATCTTGCGACGTGGTGACGTTTAAGGCGCCATTATCTACGCCACGACGCGGTGGTGGTGACGATGGTGATAGCAGAGGAGGGAGGGGGGAGGGGGGAGGGAGGGAGGAGAGTGGGGGGAGAGGGGGGTGGGGGGAGGGGGGTGGGGGGAGGGGGGGTGGGGGGAGGGGGGAGGAGGGTGGAGGGTGGTGAGTGAGCGAGTGGTTGAAGTGGGAATGAGCGAGTGAGTAGTTAAGTGGATGAGTGAGTAGGTGAGTGAGTGAGTGGCTGAGTGAGTGAGTAGTAAAGTGGATGAGTGAGTAGGTGAGCGAGTGAGTGTGAGGGTGGGTGAGTGAGTGAATGGCTGAGTGAGTGAATAGCTGAGTGAGTGAATGGCTGAGTGAGTGAGTGGGTGGCTGAGTGGGTGAGTGGTTAAGTGAGTGAATGGCTGAGTGAGTGAATGGCTGAGTGAGTGAGTGGCTGAGTGAGTGAATAGCTGAGTGAGTGAATGGCTGAGTGAGTGGGTGGGTGGCTGAGTGGGTGAGTGGTTGAGTGAGTGGGGTGGGTGGCTGAGTGGGTGGGTGGCTGAGTGAGTGAATGGCTGAGTGAGTGAGTGGGTGGCTGAGTGAGTGAGTGGGTGGCTGAGTGAGTGAATGGCTGAGTGAGTGAATGGCTGAGTGAGTGGGTGGCTGAGTGAGTGAGTGGGTGGCTGAGTGAGTGAATGGGTGGCTGAGTGAGTGAATGGCTGAGTGAGTGAATGGCTGAGTGAGTGAGTGGGTGGCTGAGTGAGTGAATGGCTGAGTGAGTGAGTGGGTGGCTGAGTGAGTCAGTGGGTGGCTGAGTGAGTGAGTGGGTGGCTGAGTGAGTGAATGGCTGAGTGAGTGAGTGTGTGGCTGAGTGGGTGAGTGGCTGAGTGAGTGAATGGCTGAGTGAGTGAGTGGCTGAGTGAGTGAATAGCTGAGTGGAGTGAATGGCTGAGTGAGTGAGTGGCTGAGTGAGTGAATAGCTGAGTGAGTGAATGGCTGAGTGAGTGGGTGGGTGGCTGAGTGGGTGAGTGGTTGAGTGAGTGGGTGGGTGGCTGAGTGGGTGGGTGGCTGAGTGAGTGAATGGCTGAGTGAGTGAGTGGGTGGCTGAGTGAGTGAGTGGGTGGCTGAGTGAGTGAATGGCTGAGTGAGTGAGTGGGTGGCTGAGTGAGTGAA
>NW_027621260.1:0-57500 GCF_964198595.1 Lampetra fluviatilis
GAGACACGGGACAGTGAGGACACGGGGACAGTGAGACACGGGGACAGTGAGACACGGGGACAGTGAGACACGGGGACAGTGAGACACGGGACAGTGAGACACGGGAAGAGTGAGACACGGGACAGTGAGACACGGGGACAGTGAGACACGGGAGAGTGAGACACGGGGACAGTGAGACACGGGACAGTGAGACACGGGACAGTGAGACACGGGACAGTGAGACACGGGGACAGTGAGACACGGGACAGTGAGACACGGGACAGTGAGACACGGGACAGTGAGACACGGGGACAGTGAGACACGGGGACAGTGAGACACGGGACAGTGAGACACGGGACAGTGAGACACGGGACAGTGAGACACGGGGACAGTGAGACACGGGGACAGTGAGACACGGGGACAGTGAGACACGGGACAGTGAGACACGGGACAGTGAGACACGGGACAGTGAGACACGGGACAGTGAGACACGGGGACAGTGAGACACGGGGACAGTGAGACACGGGACAGTGAGACACGGGGACAGTGAGACACGGGGACAGTGAGACACGGGGACAGTGAGACACGGGACAGTGAGACACGGGGACAGTGAGACACGGGGACAGTGAGACACGGGGACAGTGAGACACGGGGACAGTGAGACACGGGACAGTGAGACACGGGACAGTGAGACACGGGACAGTGAGACACGGGGACAGTGAGACACGGGGAGCAGTGAGACACGGGACAGTGAGACACGGGACAGTGAGACACGGGACAGTGAGACACGGGACAGTGAGACACGGGGACAGTGAGACACGGGACAGTGAGACACGGGACAGTGAGACACGGGGACAGTGAGACACGGGACAGTGAGACACGGGGACAGTGAGACACGGGGACAGTGAGACACGGGACAGTGAGACACGGGACAGTGAGACACGGGACAGTGAGACACGGGACAGTGAGACACGGGGACAGTGAGACACGGGACAGTGAGACACGGGACAGTGAGACACGGGGACAGTGAGACACGGGGACAGTGAGACACGGGACAGTGAGACACGGGACAGTGAGACACGGGGACAGTGAGACACGGGACAGTGAGACACGGGGACAGTGAGACACGGGACAGTGAGACACGGGACAGTGAGACACGGGGACAGTGAGACACGGGACAGTGAGACACGGGGACAGTGAGACACGGGGACAGTGAGACACGGGGACAGTGAGACACGGGACAGTGAGACACGGGGACAGTGAGACACGGGGACAGTGAGACACGGGGACAGTGAGACACGGGACAGTGAGACACGGGGACAGTGAGACACGGGACAGTGAGACACGGGGACAGTGAGACACGGGACAGTGAGACACGGGACAGTGAGACACGGGGACAGTGAGACACGGGGACAGTGAGACACGGGACAGTGAGACACGGGGACAGTGAGACACGGGGACAGTGAGACACGGGACAGTGAGACACGGGGACAGTGAGACACGGGGACAGTGAGACACGGGACAGTGAGACACGGGGACAGTGAGACACGGGACAGTGAGACACGGGGACAGTGAGACACGGGGACAGTGAGACACGGGGACAGTGAGACACGGGGACAGTGAGACACGGGACAGTGAGACACGGGGACAGTGAGACACGGGGACAGTGAGACACGGGACAGTGAGACACGGGGACAGTGAGACACGGGACAGTGAGACACGGGACAGTGAGACACGGGACAGTGAGACACGGGGACAGTGAGACACGGGGACAGTGAGACACGGGACAGTGAGACACGGGGACAGTGAGACACGGGACAGTGAGACACGGGGACAGTGAGACACGGGGACAGTGAGACACGGGGACAGTGAGACACGGGACAGTGAGACACGGGACAGTGAGACACGGGGACAGTGAGACACGGGGACAGTGAGACACGGGACAGTGAGACACGGGGACAGTGAGACACGGGACAGTGAGACACGGGGACAGTGAGACACGGGACAGTGAGACACGGGGACAGTGAGACACGGGGACAGTGAGACACGGGGACAGTGAGACACGGGGACAGTGAGACACGGGACAGTGAGACACGGGGACAGTGAGACACGGGGACAGTGAGACACGGGACAGTGAGACACGGGACAGTGAGACACGGGACAGTGAGACACGGGACAGTGAGACACGGGGACAGTGAGACACGGGGAGAGTGAGACACGGGACAGTGAGACACGGGACAGTGAGACACGGGACAGTGAGACACGGGACAGTGAGACACGGGACAGTGAGACACGGGGACAGTGAGACACGGGGACAGTGAGACACGGGACAGTGAGACACGGGGACAGTGAGACACGGGACAGTGAGACACGGGGACAGTGAGACACGGGACAGTGAGACACGGGGACAGTGAGACACGGGGAGAGTGAGACACGGGACAGTGAGACACGGGGACAGTGAGACACGGGGAGAGTGAGACACGGGGACAGTGAGACACGGGACAGTGAGACACGGGACAGTGAGACACGGGGACAGTGAGACACGGGGAGCAGTGAGACACGGGGACAGTGAGACACGGGACAGTGAGACACGGGGACAGTGAGACACGGGACAGTGAGACACGGGGACAGTGAGACACGGGGACAGTGAGACACGGGGACAGTGAGACACGGGACAGTGAGACACGGGACAGTGAGACACGGGGACAGTGAGACACGGGACAGTGAGACACGGGGACAGTGAGACACGGGACAGTGAGACACGGGACAGTGAGACACGGGGACAGTGAGACACGGGACAGTGAGACACGGGGACAGTGAGACACGGGGACAGTGAGACACGGGGACAGTGAGACACGGGACAGTGAGACACGGGGACAGTGAGACACGGGGACAGTGAGACACGGGGACAGTGAGACACGGGACAGTGAGACACGGGACAGTGAGACACGGGGACAGTGAGACACGGGACAGTGAGACACGGGGACAGTGAGACACGGGGACAGTGAGACACGGGACAGTGAGACACGGGACAGTGAGACACGGGGACAGTGAGACACGGGGACAGTGAGACACGGGACAGTGAGACACGGGGACAGTGAGACACGGGACAGTGAGACACGGGGACAGTGAGACACGGGGACAGTGAGACACGGGGAGAGTGAGACACGGGGAGTGAGACACGGGAGAGTGAGACACGGGGACAGTGAGACACGGGGACAGTGAGACACGGGGACAGTGAGACACGGGACAGTGAGACACGGGACAGTGAGACACGGGACAGTGAGACACGGGACAGTGAGACACGGGGACAGTGAGACACGGGGACAGTGAGACACGGGACAGTGAGACACGGGGACAGTGAGACACGGGGACAGTGAGACACGGGGACAGTGAGACACGGGGACAGTGAGACACGGGGACAGTGAGACACGGGGAGAGTGAGACACGGGGACAGTGAGACACGGGAGAGTGAGACACGGGAAGAGTGAGACACGGGGACAGTGAGACACGGGGACAGTGAGACACGGGGACAGTGAGACACGGGGAGAGTGAGACACGGGACAGTGAGACACGGGAGAGTGAGACACGGAAGAGTGAGACACGGGGACAGTGAGACACGGGGAGAGTGAGACACGGGGACAGTGAGACACGGGACAGTGAGACACGGAGACAGTGAGACACGGGGACAGTGAGACACGGGGACAGTGAGACACGGGGAGAGTGAGACACGGGACAGTGAGACACGGGACAGTGAGACACGGGACAGTGAGACACGGGACAGTGAGACACGGGACAGTGAGACACGGGGACAGTGAGACACGGGACAGTGAGACACGGGGACAGTGAGACACGGGGACAGTGAGACACGGGGACAGTGAGACACGGGGACAGTGAGACACGGGACAGTGAGACACGGGACAGTGAGACACGGGGACAGTGAGACACGGGACAGTGAGACACGGGGACAGTGAGACACGGGGAGAGTGAGACACGGGACAGTGAGACACGGGGACAGTGAGACACGGGGACAGTGAGACACGGGGACAGTGAGACACGGGGACAGTGAGACACGGGACAGTGAGACACGGGGACAGTGAGACACGGGACAGTGAGACACGGGGACAGTGAGACACGGGGAGAGTGAGACACGGGACAGTGAGACACGGGGACAGTGAGACACGGGGAGAGTGAGACACGGGGACAGTGAGACACGGGAAGAGTGAGACACGGGAAGAGTGAGACACGGGGACAGTGAGACACGGGGAGAGTGAGACACGGGGACAGTGAGACACGGGACAGTGAGACACGGAGACAGTGAGACACGGGACAGTGAGACACGGGGACAGTGAGACACGGGGAGAGTGAGACACGGGACAGTGAGACACGGGACAGTGAGACACGGGACAGTGAGACACGGGACAGTGAGACACGGGACAGTGAGACACGGAGACAGTGAGACACGGGACAGTGAGACACGGGGACAGTGAGACACGGGGACAGTGAGACACGGGGACAGTGAGACACGGGGACAGTGAGACACGGGACAGTGAGACACGGGGACAGTGAGACACGGGACAGTGAGACACGGGACAGTGAGACACGGGGAGAGTGAGACACGGGACAGTGAGACACGGGGACAGTGAGACACGGGGACAGTGAGACACGGGGACAGTGAGACACGGGGACAGTGAGACACGGGGACAGTGAGACACGGGACAGTGAGACACGGGACAGTGAGACACGGGGACAGTGAGACACGGGACAGTGAGACACGGGGACAGTGAGACACGGGGAGAGTGAGACACGGGGACAGTGAGACACGGGGAGAGTGAGACACAGGGACAGTGAGACACGGGAAGAGTGAGACACGGGAAGAGTGAGACACGGGGACAGTGAGACACGGGGAGAGTGAGACACGGGGACAGTGAGACACGGGACAGTGAGACACGGAGACAGTGAGACACGGGACAGTGAGACACGGGGACAGTGAGACACGGGGAGAGTGAGACACGGGACAGTGAGACACGGGACAGTGAGACACGGGACAGTGAGACACGGGACAGTGAGACACGGAGACAGTGAGACACGGGACAGTGAGACACGGGGACAGTGAGACACGGGGACAGTGAGACACGGGGACAGTGAGACACGGGACAGTGAGACACGGGACAGTGAGACACGGGGACAGTGAGACACGGGGACAGTGAGACACGGGGACAGTGAGACACGGGGACAGTGAGACACGGGACAGTGAGACACGGGGACAGTGAGACACGGGGAGAGTGAGACACGGGACAGTGAGACACGGGGACAGTGAGACACGGGGACGAGTGAGACACGGGGACAGTGAGACACGGGGACAGTGAGACACGGGACAGTGAGACACGGGGAGAGTGAGACACGGGACAGTGAGACACGGGGACAGTGAGACACGGGGACAGTGAGACACGGGGAGAGTGAGACACGGGACAGTGAGACACGGAGACAGTGAGACACGGGGACAGTGAGACACGGGACAGTGAGACACGGGGACAGTGAGACACGGGGACAGTGAGACACGGGGACAGTGAGACACGGGGACAGTGAGACACGGGACAGTGAGACACGGAGACAGTGAGACACGGGACAGTGAGACACGGGGACAGTGAGACACGGGGAGAGTGAGACACGGGACAGTGAGACACGGGACAGTGAGACACGGGACAGTGAGACACGGAGACAGTGAGACACGGGACAGTGAGACACGGGGACAGTGAGACACGGGGACAGTGAGACACGGGGACAGTGAGACACGGGGACAGTGAGACACGGGACAGTGAGACACGGGGACAGTGAGACACGGGACAGTGAGACACGGGGACAGTGAGACACGGGGAGAGTGAGACACGGGACAGTGAGACACGGGGACAGTGAGACACGGGGAGAGTGAGACACGGGGACAGTGAGACACGGGAAGAGTGAGACACGGGAAGAGTGAGACACGGGGACAGTGAGACACGGGGAGAGTGAGACACGGGGACAGTGAGACACGGGACAGTGAGACACGGAGACAGTGAGACACGGGACAGTGAGACACGGGGACAGTGAGACACGGGGAGAGTGAGACACGGGACAGTGAGACACGGTACAGTGAGACACGGGACAGTGAGACACGGGACAGTGAGACACGGAGACAGTGAGACACGGGACAGTGAGACACGGGGACAGTGAGACACGGGGACAGTGAGACACGGGGACAGGGAGACACGGGACAGTGAGACACGGGACAGTGAGACACGGGGACAGTGAGACACGGGACAGTGAGACACGGGGACAGTGAGACACGGGGAGAGTGAGACACGGGACAGTGAGACACGGGGACAGTGAGACACGGGGAGAGTGAGACACGGGACAGTGAGACACGGGGAGAGTGAGACACGGGACAGTGAGACACGGGGACAGTGAGACACGGGACAGTGAGACACGGGGACAGTGAGACACGGGGAGAGTGAGACACGGGACAGTGAGACACGGAGACAGTGAGACACGGGGACAGTGAGACACGGGACAGTGAGACACGGGGACAGTGAGACACGGGACAGTGAGACACGGGGACAGTGAGACACGGGGACAGTGAGACACGGGGAGAGTGAGACACGGGACAGTGAGACACGGGGAGAGTGAGACACGGGGACAGTGAGACACGGGGAGAGTGAGACACGGGGACAGTGAGACACGGGACAGTGAGACACGGGACAGTGAGACACGGAGACAGTGAGACACGGGACAGTGAGACACGGGGACAGTGAGACACGGGACAGTGAGACACGGGGACAGTGAGACACGGGGACAGTGAGACACGGGGACAGTGAGACACGGGGACAGTGAGACACGGGGACAGTGAGACACGGGGAGAGTGAGACACGGGACAGTGAGACACGGGGACAGTGAGACACGGGGACAGTGAGACACAGGGACAGTGAGACACGGGGAGAGTGAGACACGGGACAGTGAGACACGGGACAGTGAGACACGGGGACAGTGAGACACGGGGACAGTGAGACACGGGGAGAGTGAGACACGGGGACAGTGAGACACGGGACAGTGAGACACGGGGACAGTGAGACACGGGGACAGTGAGACACGGGGACAGTGAGACACGGGGACAGTGAGACACGGGGACAGTGAGACACGGGACAGTGAGACACGGGATTGAACCCACGACCTCCTGTAGACCAGGCGAGGTAGTCAACATCTTTCAGGGTCTGGGATTGAACCCACGACCTCCTGTAGACCAGGCGAGGTAGTCAACATCTTTCAGGGTCTGGGATTGAACCCACGACCTCCTGTAGACCAGGCGAGGTAGTCAACATCTCTCAGGGTCTGGGATTGAACCCACGACCTCCTGTAGACCAGGCGAGGGAGTCAACATCTTTCAGGGTCTGGGATTGAACCCACGACCTCCTGTGCACCAGGCGAGGTAGTCAACATCTCTCAGGGTCTGGGATTGAACCCACGACCTCCTGTGCACCAGGCGAGGTAGTCAACATCTCTCAGGGTCTGGGATTGAACCCACGACCTCCTGTGTACCAGGCGAGGTAGTCAACATCTCTCAGTGTCTGGGATTGAACCCACGACCTCCTGTAGACCAGGCGAGGTAGTCAACATCTCTCAGGGTCTGGGATTAAACCCACGACCTCCTGTAGACCAGGCGAGGTAGTCAACATCTCTCAGGGTCTGGGATTGAACCCACGACCTCCTGTGTACCAGGCGAGGTAGTCAACATCTCGTGAGACACGAGGGGAGGGAGGGAGGAGGATCTCCGCCGCGTCTCCACCTCACCTCCAGAACGGAGTCCGCGCTGGAAGGCCCATGGTGCACTGGGGCAGACTTCCATCCATCTACAAACGTCAACAACGTCAACAACAACAACAACGTCAACAACGTCAACAACATTGGCATTCTATCTTCTTGGTTCTTTCGCTAAAGTCGTCACGTAGAAGGGAAATAATAAAAAAATAGAAATAAAACATCAAAACAGGTCCCTGCGGGGTGGGCTGGTAGGAACGAACAAATGAATGGCTATGATCAAATGAAATGGCAGGGGTACGATACGAAGGGAGACTTTGAGGCCTAGCTGTAGGCTTTAGGCCGCTGTGAGTTAATTTTTAATTTAAATGTTTTAATTATTTATGTAAAAGCTTTAAATGTAAATGTTTCTATTTAAAAACATCAGGGAATGTAACATTGTTAAACATTAACTCCGTTTCACACACGCGGGGGTACGATACGAAGGGAGACTGTGAGGCCTAGTTCTAGGCTTTAGGCCTAGCTGTAGGCTTTAGGCCGCTGTGAGTTAATTTTTTATTTAAATGTTTTAATTATTTATGTAAAAGCTTTAAATTTAAATGTTTCTATTTAAAATTAAAAGCCATCTCAGGGAATTATAAGGGAATGTTACACTTATAATGGTAGGCTTTTTACCCTTTTAACTGGTACAAAACTGACACCTTTATTCAAGGCATCATGTTTGCAATGACCACAACACAAGTAGTCAATAAAGCAAACAAAAAGAAGCAACTCTGATAAGGATAATAATATGCATTGAGTTGTGCGCCTTCTGGTGTCATCTGGCCCTACACCAATGGGGACTAGGCTCTAAAGAAAGCTGTCTCGGGTGTGGGCCAATCAACTTCAAGGACAGTGCATATTATTATCCTTATCAGAGTTGCTTCTTTTTGTTTGCTTTATTGACTACTTGTGTTGTGGTCATTGCAAACATGACGCCTTGAATAAAGGTGTCAGTTTTGTACCAGTTAAAAGGGTAAAAACCTACCATTATATTTTGCCACTGCTAAAAGAGATGTCTCATAGTGTAAAAATGTTACACGTGTTTAGCCAGGAAAGCCTCGCTGAGTCTAAAGGTTTGTGTAGGGTCCTGCCAAGTGTTTGCAGTGGGGGGCGAAGTTGCTACACCTCATCGGACATCGCACGGACGGACGGACGGTATCATCTATTGTAGGCTGGTTCACTTCGTTCCTACCAGTAAAATACTATTCTCACGACGTTTCGGCCACAACGCAAGCAGCCGTCCTCAGGTGGAGATCAGGTCTGTCGAGAAGACAGCGTCTTATTTTATGATGTTTTATTTGTATTATTTTATTATTTCCATTCTACGTGACTTTACCGAAAGAACCAAGAAGATGAATCCCTGCTGCAGTCACGAAAGAAGCTTTAAATCCGAAAAAAAAAGATGATGTTGATGATGTAGATGATGATGTTGATGATGTTGATGATGATGTTGATGATGTGAATGACGCTGTCTTTCCGATAGACCTGTTCTTCACCTGAGGACGGCTGCTTGCGTTGTGGCCGAAACGTCGTGAGAATTGTATTTTATTGTTTTATTTTTATTATTTTATTATTTCCATTCTACGTGACGACTTTACCTAAAGAACCAAGAAGATGAATCCCTGCTGCAGTCACGAAAGAAGCTTTAAATCCGAAATTTATCTTCTTGGTTCTTTCGGTAAAGTCACCACGTAGAAGGGAAATAATAAAATATTAAAAATAAAACACAATAAAATAATTCTCACGACGTTTCGGCCACAACGCAAGCAGCCGTCCTCAGGTGGAGACCAGGTCTGTCGAGTAGACAGCGTCTGAATGACACACTCCAGGCTTGGAGCGTCTATTTAAGCTGCTGGGTTGGAGGGGGGAAGGGCGCCTTGACAAACGAATTTGCATATCAAGAGGAATGTAGCGTATTTATGGCAAATGCAGGTATGCGATTAGCACTACTTGTGGAATGCGTAGGAGGTTTGGCGAGGGGTCTAAAGTCATGTTTTGCCCCGTGCATTACGCAGGATTAGCAGCGACAAAGGGAGGGGATAGGGTGTAGCATTAATACAGGGAAGGAGTGTTAATAGTGTGTAGCTGCAGTTACTAAACCACCACGTAAACAACTAAAGTCTAAACTACATGTTTTTCGATTTAAAGCTTTCTACGATGTAGTTTATATATAAAGTATAAACTTTATATAAAGTATAAACTACATAGTATTGGCATTCTAGCCATCGAACAAAGGCGGTCAACGCACCGTGCACTTTCAGAAGCGATACACACTACACTGTACGCTACACACGATGGTGGCGACGATGCTGGTGATGGCGGTGACGATGTTGTAGCGACGATGGTGGTGACGATGGTGGTGATGATGGCGGCTGGTGACGATGGTGGTGATGGCGATGATGGTGATGATGGTGGTGATGGTGATGATGGTGACGATGGCGGTGACGATGTTGCGGCGACGATGCAGGTCACCCCGTCTCCCTCACCGAGTTCGTACAGGCCGCCTCCCACGCACACCAGCGCCACGTAATGCAGATCGACGCTCGACGGCTCGCCTGGCACCTGGGGGTCACAGGGTCACGGGGTCGGCCAGGGTCACGGTGTCGGCCAGGGTCACGGGGTCGGCCAGGGTCACGGGTTCGGCCAGGGTCACGGTGTCGGCCAGGGTCACGGGGTCGGCCAGGGTCACGGGTTCGGCCAGGGTCACGGGGTCGGCCAGGGTCACGGGGTCGGCCAGGGTCACGGTGTCGGCCAGGGTCACGGGTTCGGCCAGGGTCACGGGGTCGGCCAGGGTCACGGGGTCACAGGAGACCTCGTGTCTATATACAAATCATATTATTGGTTCTTTCGGTAAAGTCGCCACGTAGAAGTGAAACAATAAAATAATAGAAACACAAACCAATAAAATGCTCACGACGTTTCGCCTGCAACGCAAGCAGCGACCGTCATCGGGTGCGAAACCCACGGCAAGAAAATTTGAAAAAAAAGTGGCGTTTTTTTTTAAAAACGTCAGCATCACGGACAGCGACATGGCAGTTCTCCTTGGTTCTGTCGGTAAAGTCACGTGGAAGGGAAATAATATTAATGATAAATAATAACAAATAATAATATTATTATTATTTCCCTCCCACGTGACTTTGCTGAAAGATAAATAATAACAAATAATATTATTATTTCCCTTCCACGTGACTTTGCTGAAAGATAAATAATAACAAATAATATTATTATTATTATTTCCCTCCCACGCGACTTTACTGAAAGATAAATAATAACAAATATTATTATTATTTCCCTCCCACGTGACTTTGCTGAAAGATAAATAATAACAAATATTATTATTATTTCCCTCCCACGTGACTTTGCTGAAAGATAAATAATAACAAATATTATTATTATTTCCCTCCCACGTGACTTTGCTGAAAGATAAATAATAACAAATATTATTATTATTTCCCTCCCACGCGACTTTACTGAAAGATAAATAATAACAAATATTATTATTATTTCCCTCCCACGCGACTTTGCTGAAAGATAAATAATAACAAATAATATTATTATTTCCCTCCCACGCGACTTTGCTGAAAGATAAATAATAACAAATATTATTATTATTTCCCTCCCACGTGACTTTGCTGAAAGATAAATAATAACAAATATTATTATTATTTCCCTCCCACGCGACTTTGCTGAAAGATAAATAATAACAAATATTATTATTATTTCCCTCCCACGCGACTTTGCTGAAAGATAAATAATAACAAATATTATTATTATTTCCCTCCCACGCGACTTTGCTGAAAGATAAATAATAACAAATATTATTATTATTTCCCTCCCACGTGACTTTGCTGAAAGATAAATAATAACAAATATTATTATTATTTCCCTCCCACGCGACTTTGCTGAAAGATAAATAATAACAAATATTATTATTATTTCCCTCCCACGTGACTTTGCTGAAAGATAAATAATAACAAATAATATTATTATTTCCCTCCCACGCGACTTTGCTGAAAGATAAATAATAACAAATATTATTATTATTTCCCTCCCACGTGACTTTGCTGAAAGATAAATAATAACAAATATTATTATTATTTCCCTCCCACGTGACTTTGCTGAAAGATAAATAATAACAAATATTATTATTATTTCCCTCCCACGCGACTTTGCTGAAAGATAAATAATAACAAATAATATTATTATTTCCCTCCCACGTGACTTTGCTGAAAGATAAATAATAACAAATATTATTATTATTTCCCTCCCACGTGACTTTGCTGAAAGATAAATAATAACAAATATTATTATTATTTCCCTCCCACGTGACTTTGCTGAAAGATAAATAATAACAAATATTATTATTATTTCCCTCCCACGTGACTTTGCTGAAAGATAAATAATAACAAATATTATTATTATTTCCCTCCCACGTGACTTTGCTGAAAGATAAATAATAACAAATATTATTATTATTTCCCTCCCACGCGACTTTGCTGAAAGATAAATAATAACAAATATTATTATTATTTCCCTCCCACGCGACTTTGCTGAAAGATAAATAATAACAAATATTATTATTATTTCCCTCCCACGTGACTTTGCTGAAAGATAAATAATAACAAATATTATTATTATTTCCCTCCCACGTGACTTTGCTGAAAGATAAATAATAACAAATATTATTATTATTTCCCTCCCACGTGACTTTGCTGAAAGATAAATAATAACAAATATTATTATTATTTCCCTCCCACGTGACTTTGCTGAAAGATAAATAATAACAAATATTATTATTATTTCCCTCCCACGCGACTTTACTGAAAGATAAATAATAACAAATAATATTATTATTTCCCTCCCACGTGACTTTGCTGAAAGATAAATAATAACAAATAATATTATTATTTCCCTCCCACGCGACTTTGCTGAAAGATAAATAATAACAAATATTATTATTATTTCCCTCCCACGTGACTTTGCTGAAAGATAAATAATAACAAATATTATTATTATTTCCCTCCCACGCGACTTTGCTGAAAGATAAATAATAACAAATAATATTATTATTTCCCTCCCACGTGACTTTGCTGAAAGATAAATAATAACAAATAATATTATTATTATTTCCCTCCCACGTGACTTTGCTGAAAGATAAATAATAACAAATATTATTATTATTTCCCTCCCACGCGACTTTGCTGAAAGATAAATAATAACAAATAATATTATTATTTCCCTCCCACGTGACTTTGCTGAAAGATAAATAATAACAAATAATATTATTATTATTTCCCTCCCACGTGACTTTGCTGAAAGATAAATAATAACAAATAATATTATTATTTCCCTCCCACGCGACTTTGCTGAAAGATAAATAATAACAAATAATATTATTATTTCCCTCCCACGCGACTTTGCTGAAAGATAAATAATAACAAATATTATTATTATTTCCCTCCCACGTGACTTTGCTGAAAGATAAATAATAACAAATAATATTATTATTATTTCCCTCCCACGTGACTTTGCTGAAAGATAAATAATAACAAATATTATTATTATTTCCCTCCCACGCGACTTTGCTGAAAGATAAATAATAACAAATAATATTATTATTTCCCTCCCACGTGACTTTGCTGAAAGATAAATAATAACAAATAATATTATTATTATTTCCCTCCCACGTGACTTTGCTGAAAGATAAATAATAACAAATAATATTATTATTTCCCTCCCACGCGACTTTGCTGAAAGATAAATAATAACAAATAATATTATTATTTCCCTCCCACGCGACTTTGCTGAAAGATAAATAATAACAAATATTATTATTATTTCCCTCCCACGTGACTTTGCTGAAAGATAAATAATAACAAATATTATTATTATTTCCCTCCCACGTGACTTTGCTGAAAGATAAATAATAACAAATAATATTATTATTATTTCCCTCCCACGTGACTTTGCTGAAAGATAAATAATAACAAATATTATTATTATTTCCCTTCCACGTGACTTTGCTGAAAGATAAATAATAACAAATATTATTATTATTTCCCTTCTACGTGACTTTGCTGAAAGATAAATAATAACAAATAATATTATTATTTCCCTCCCACGCGACTTTACTGAAAGATAAATAATAACAAATATTATTATTATTTCCCTCCCACGCGACTTTGCTGAAAGATAAATAATAACAAATATTATTATTATTTCCCTTCCACGTGACTTTGCTGAAAGATAAATAATAACAAATATTATTATTATTTCCCTCCCACGTGACTTTGCTGAAAGATAAATAATAACAAATATTATTATTATTATTTCCCTCCCACGTGACTTTGCTGAAAGATAAATAATAACAAATAGTATTATTATTTCCCTCCCACGCGACTTTACTGAAAGATAAATAATAACAAATAATATTATTATTTCCCTCCCACGCGACTTTACTGAAAGATAAATAATAACAAATAATAATATTATTATTATTTCCCTTCTACGTGACTTTACCGAAAGAACCAAGAAGATGAATCCCCGCTGCGCTACGAACCCGGCGACCCGGATCCGATTCGCGCTCACGCTCACCACCAACACCAGCGACGAGCATTTGAACCGCTTCCAGAGCTTGCCCCTAGGTCCACTCAGCCTTAAACGAGTACCCTGGCGCAGCGGTGTGCGTCAAACATCGCCACTGGGGAGACAAAGGCGGCCGGGTGTGGTGGTGCTGGCCACCCACCCCCCTCGTGCGCTGCAGTGCCGGTAGCCTTCACAATGCCCCACTCGCCACTAACAGCACTTGCCCCGAGCAATAAGAGGCTACACGGGGGACCTTTATTATGTTTGTGTAACGTACCTGGGACTGGCCTTGATTAGCGCAAGCCAAGTGCGCCTTAGAAATGGCCTGCACACACACACGCACACAGACACACACACACACACAGACACAGAAAACACAGACACACACACACAAACACACACACAGACACGCACACAGACACACACACAGACACACACACACAGACACACGCACAGACACACGCACAGACACACGCACAGACACACGCACGCACACAGACACACACACAGACACACACACACAGACACACACACACAGACACACGCACACACAGACAGACACGCACACATACACAGACACACACGCACACATACACAGACACACACGCACACACACACACAGACACACACACAGACACGCACACAGACACACACACAGACACGCACACACACGCACAGACAGACACACACACACAGACACACGCACACACAGACAGACACACAGACACACACGCACACACACACAAACACACACAAGACACGCACACAGACACACAAGACACGCACACAGACAGACACACACAGACACACACACAGACACACACAGAAAACAGACACAGAAAACACACACGCACACAAACACACACACACATAGATAGATATAGAACACACAGACATACACCCACACACATAACACACACAGACACGCACGCACACAGACACAGAAAACACACACACATGAGCGCGCACAGACACGCGCACACACACACACACAAACACAGAAAACACACACACAGAAAACACAGACACACACACAGACACGCACACACAAACACACGCACACAGACAGACACACACACGAGCACGCACAGACACACGCACACACAGACAGACACACACACACACAAACAGACACAGAAAACACACACAGAAAACACACACAGAAAACACACACACGCACACAAACACATACACGCACGCACACATAGATAGATATAGGATACACAGACATACACGCACACACATAACACACACAGACACGCACACACACACAGACACAGAAAACACACACACGCACACAAACACACACACGCACACATAGACAGATATAGGACACAGACATACACACACACACAACACACACAGACACGCACACACACACAGACACAGAAAACACACACAGAAAACACACACACGCACACAAACACATACACACACACACGCACGCACACATAGACAGATATAGGACACAGACATACACACACACACATAACACACACACGCACGCACACACACACAGACACAGAAAACACACACAGAAAACACACACACGCACACACACACAGACACAGAAAACACACACAGAAAACACACACGCACACAAACACATACACACACACACGCACGCACACATAGACAGATATAGGACACAGACATACACACACATAACACACACAGACACGCACACACACACACAGAAAACACACACAGAAAACACACACAGAAAACACACACAGAAAACACACACACGCACACAAACACACATAGATAGATATAGGATACACAGACATACACACACACACACAGAAAACACACACACACGCAGACACACACAGAAAACACACACAGACACACAGAAAACACACACACACGCAGACACACACAGAAAACACACACAGACACACACAGAAAACACACACAGACACAGAAAACCCACACACACGCAGAAAACACACACAGAAAACACACACAGACACACACACACACGCAGACACACACAGAAAACACACACAGACACAGAAAACACACACACACACGCAGACACACACAGAAAACACACACAGACACAGAAAACACACACACACGCAGACACACACAGAAAACACACACAGACACACAGAAAACACACACACACGCAGACACACACAGAAAACACACGCAGACACACAGAAAACACACACACACGCAGACACACACAGAAAACACACACAGACACACAGAAAACACACACACACGCAGACACACACAGAAAACACACACAGACACACACACACACAGAAAACACACACAGACACACACAGAAAACACACACAGAAAACACACACAGACACACAGAAAACACACACACACGCAGACACACACAGAAAACACACACAAACACAGAAAACACACACACGAGCGCGCACACACGCGCACGCACAGACAACACACACACACAGGCACACAGACAACACACACGCACGCAAACACACACACACGCACGCAAACACACACACACGCACGCACACATATAGGACACACAGACACACACACAGACAGAAAACACACACACACACGCAGACACACACACACACGCACGCAGACAGACACACACACGCACGCAAACACACACACACGCACGCAGACAGACACACACACACACGCAGACACACACAGAAAACACACACAGACACAGAAAACACACACGAGCGCGCACAGACACGCGCACGCACAGACAACACACACACACACAAACAGGCACACAGACAACACACACGCACGCAGACACACACACACACACGCACGCAGACACACACACACACACGCAGACACACACACACGCACGCAGACACACACACACACACGCACGCAGACACACACACGCACGCAGACACACACACACACACGCACGCAGACAGACACACACACACGCACGCAGACAGACACACACACGCACGCAGACAGACACACACACGCACGCAGACAGACACACACACGCACGCAGACAGACACACACACGCACGCAGACAGACAGACACACACACGCACGCAGACAGACACACACACACACGCAGACAGACACACACACACACGCAGACAGACACACACACACACACACACGCACGCAGACAGACACACACACGCACGCAGACAGACACACACACGCACGCAGACAGACACACACACGCACGCAGACAGACACACACACGCACGCAGACAGACACACACACGCAGACAGACACACACACGCACGCAGACAGACACACACACACACACGCACACAGACACACACACACACGCACGCAAACACACACACACGCAGACAGACACACACACGCAGACAGACACACACACGCACGCAGACACACACACGCACGCAGACAGACACACACGCACGCAGACAGACACACACACGCACGCAGACAGACACACACACGCACGCAGACAGACACACACACGCACGCAGACAGACACACACACAGACGCAGACAGACACACACACAGACAGACACACACACACACGCAGACAGACACACACACGCAGACAGACACACACACACACGCAGACAGACACACGCAGACACACACACACGCAGACAGACACACACACACACGCACGCAAACACACACACGCACACAGACACACACACACACGCACGCAAACACACACACACACACGCAGACAGACACACACACGCACGCAAACACACACACACACGCAGACAGACACACACACGCACGCAGACAGACACACACACGCAGACAGACACACACACGCACGCAGACAGACACACACACGCAGACAGACACACACACGCACGCAAACACGCACACACGAGCAGATAAGAGATATACAATAACCGGCATTCGCCAATAAGTGGCGGTGACGTCACCACTGCGTTTGTGCCAGGCTAGGTGCACGTGCACACAGACACACACCATGCAGATATACACACAGACACTAACATCGAAACATATGGTGATGTTGGCGTAGTTGTTGATGTGGGTGATGGTGATGTTGATGTGGGTGATGGTCGTGATGTTGATGTGGTTGCTGATGTGGGTGATGGTGGTGATGTTGATGTGGGTGATGGTGGTGATGTTGACGTGGTTGTTGATGTGGGTGATGGTGGTGATGTTGACGTGGTTGTTGACGTGGGTGATGGTGAAGGTGGTGATGTTGACGTGGCTGTTGATGTGGGTGATGGTGGTGATGTTGACGTGGTTGTTGACGTGGGTGATGGTGAAGGTGATGGTGGTGATGTTGATGTGGCTGTTGATGTGGGTGGTGGTGATGGTGGTTGATGTGGATGGTGATGATGGTGGTTGAGGTGGGTGGTGGTGATGGTGGTTGATGTGGGTGGTTGTGATGGTGGTTGAGGTGGGTGGTGGTGATGATGGTTGAGGTGGGTGGTGGTGATGGTGGTTGAGGTGGGTGGTGGTGATGGTGGTTGAGGTGGGTGGTGGTGATGGTGGTTGATGTGATGGTGGTGATGGTGGTTGAGGTGGGTGGTGGTGATGGTGGTTGAGGTGGGTGGTGGTGATGGTGGTTGAGGTGGGTGGTGGTGATGGTGGTTGAGGTGGGTGGTGGTGATGGTGGTTGAGGTGGGTGGTGATGGTGGTTGAGGTGGGTGGTGGTGATGGTGGTTGAGGTGGGTGGTGGTGATGGTGGTTGAGGTGGGTGGTGGTGATGGTGGTTGAGGTGGGTGGTGGTGATGGTGGTGGTGATGGTGGTTGATGTGATGGTGGTAATGGTGGTTGAGGTGGGTGGTGGTGGTGATGGTGGTTGATGTGGGTGGTGGTGATGGTGGTTGAGGTGGGTGGTGGTGATGGTGGTTGATGTGATGGTGGTGATGGTGGTTGAGGTGGGTGGTGGTGATGGTGGTTGAGGTGGGTGGTGGTGATGGTGGTTGAGGTGGGTGGTGGTGATGGTGGTTGAGGTGGGTGGTGGTGATGGTGGTTGAGGTGGGTGGTGGTGATGGTGGTTGATGTGATGGTGGTGATGGTGGTTGATGTGATGGTGGTGATGGTGGTTGATGTGATGGTGGTGATGGTGGTTGAGGTGGGTGGTGGTGATGGTGGTTGAGGTGGGTGGTGGTGATGGTGGTTGAGGTGGGTGGTGGTGATGGTGGTTGATGTGATGGTGGTGGTGATGGTGGTTGAGGTGGGTGGTGGTGATGGTGGTTGAGGTGGGTGGTGGTAATGGTGGTTGAGGTGGGTGGTGGTGATGGTTGATGTGATGATGGTGGTGATGGTGGTTGAGGTGGATGGTGGTGATGGTGGTTGAGGTGGGTGGTGGTGATGGTGGTTGATGTGATGGTGGTGATGGTGGTTGAGGTGGGTGGTGGTGATGGTGGTTGAGGTGGGTGGTGGTGATGGTGGTTGATGTGATGATGGTGGTGATGGTGGTTGATGTGATGATGGTGGTGATGGTGGTTGAGGTGGGTGGTGGTGATGGTGGTTGAGGTGGGTGGTGGTGATGGTGGTTGAGGTGGGTGGTGGTGATGGTGGTTGAGGTGGGTGGTGGTGATGGTGGTTGAGGTGGGTGGTGGTGATGGTGGTTGAGGTGGGTGGTGGTGATGGTGGTTGATGTGATGGTGGTGATGGTGGTTGATGTGATGGTGGTGATGGTGGTTGATGTGATGGTGGTGATGGTGGTTGAGGTGGGTGGTGGTGGTTGAGGTGGGTGGTGGTGATGGTGGTTGAGGTGGGTGGTGGTGATGGTGGTTGAGGTGGGTGGTGGTGATGGTGGTTGAGGTGGGTGGTGGTGATGGTGGTTGAGGTGGGTGGTGGTGATGGTGGTTGAGGTGGGTGGTGGTGATTGAGGTGGGTGGTGGTGATGGTGGTTGATGTTGATGATGGTGGTTGAGGTGGGTGGTGGTGATGGTGGTTGATGTGGTGGTGGTTGTTGTGGGTGGTGGTGATGGTGGTTGATGTTAATGGTGATGATGATGTGATGGTGGTTGATGTGATGGTGGTGGTTACCTTGTCACTATGCAGGCGTTCTCCTCGTTCCGCGGGGCTCAGAGACTTCGTCTCCTCCAGGAATTTCTTGAATGAGGAGTCACTGTCTGTAGCCATCACCAACATCACCAACATCACCACCAACATCACCACCACCACCAACATCACCACCACCACCAACATCACCACCACCACCAACATCACCACCACCACCAACATCACCACCACCACCAACATCACCAACATCACCACCACCAACATCAACATCACCACCATCATCACCACCAACATCAACATCACCACCATCATCACCACCACCACCACCACCAACATCACCACCACCACCACCACCAACATCACCACCACCAACATCACCATCACCACCAACATCACCACCACCACCATCATCACCATCATCACCACCACCACCACCACCATCACCACCACCACCATCACCACCAACATCACCAACATCACCAACATCACCACCATAACCATCACCACCACCACCATCACCACCATCATCACCACCACCAACATCACCACCACCACCATCACCATCACCACCACCATCACCATCACCACCGCCACCACCATTCATATCAGGGTACTTGTGCCAGGCTAGGTGCACTTTAAGGCCACGTGAAGTGTCGAAGGCTCGCCGCTGGCAGGAGCTCACAGGGCAGACCCAGCAGGTGCCACGGGTCGACTGACCGAGATGACCGAGATGAGTGGCTGATGCACCACCTGTGCCCCCTACTGTGCCAACTTGCTGTGCTTTAGCCACCCGGCGCTCCGCTCGTTGTTGTGAGCGTCGCTCCTCCGCCCTCCGTTGTTCTTGGAGGGCGACTGCCTCCAACTGCCCAGTAGCGTCCTTCACGAGCCTCCTCCACTGAGGCCGATCTTGACACCGCTGGTACCAGTCATCGGCAAGTCCACTCAGCTCCACGTCCTCCTGTACCACGTCACTCCATCTCTTCTCTAGCCCGTGCCGCGCCCGTTTAGCCCCCTCGATCCGGCCGAACAAAAGCTGTTTGGGCATGCGGTGGCTGGGCATGCGGGCTACATGACCCAGCCAACGCAGCCTTGCCTGCCGGAGGAGCTCACCGATGGGACTTTGCCCAGATCTTTCAAGGATTTGTGAGCTCCTCACACAATCCAGCCTGGTTAAACCCAGGCTGGATCGTAGGCAGGCCAGCCTAAATGTTTCCAACCGGCGAAGATGCTCCATTAGGGGGGTCCACGTTTCGCAAGCGTAGAGAAGGGAGGGAATGACCGTGGCCGAGAAGACCTGAAGCTTCGTGCGGAGCGACAGACCAGGTAGCTTCCACACAGCGTTACGGAACCGATGAAAAGCTGTTTAGGCATGCGGTGGCTGGGCATGCGGGCTACGCACACCGCTACACCAGCGACTGATTTTGAGTTAGAGTCGGCCTAGGGTAGGCGCAGGACCGAGTCAGATATTCGTATCGAACTTTGGCATCTGCCATGTTTGCGTGCGCTCACCGCTGCGCCACCACTCCCCGCGTCATCAAGAACAGCGCCGTCACATGCATCATCTGCACTTTTAAAATCTAAAATAACTAATTTCTTCAGAACTGCTTTTTGTGTTTAGCGCAACGGTGGCTAGATGTTGACTACCTCGCCTGGTACGCAGGAGGTCGTGGGTTCGATCCCAGACCCTGAGAGATGTTGACTACCTCGCCTGGTACACAGGAGGTCGTGGGTTCGATCCCAGACACTGAGAGATGTTGACTACCTCGCCTGGTACACAGGAGGTCGTGGGTTCGATCCCAGACCCGGAGAGATGTTGACTACCTCGCCTGGTGCACAGGAGGTCGTGGGTTCGATCCCAGACCCTGCGAGATGTTGATTACCTCGCCTGGTATGCAGGAGGTCGTGGGTTCGATCCCAGACCCTGCGAGATGTTGACTACTTCGCCTGGTCTACAGGAGGTTGTGGGTTCAATCCCAGACCCTGAGAGATGTTAACTACCTCGCCTGGTACACAGGAGGTCGTGGGTTCGATCCCAGACCCTGCGAGATGTTGACTACCTCGCCTGGTATGCAGGCGGTCGTGGGTTCGATCCCAGACCCTGAGAGATGTTAACTACCTCGCCTGGTACACAGGAGGTCGTGGGTTCGATCCCAGACCCTGCGAGATGTTGACTACCTCGCCTGGTATGCAGGCGGTCGTGGGTTCGATCCCAGACCCTGCGAGATGTTGACTACCTCGCCTGGCCTACAGGAGGTCGTGGGTTCAATCCCAGACCTTGAGAGATGTTAACTACCTCGCCTGGTATACAGGAGGTCGGTCGTGAATTCCATCCATACCCCGACGCCTGCTGTATATTTGAAGTCTGTGTCTCTCTCTCATCATCATCATCACGGTTGCTAGGAGATGACTACCTCACCTAATATACAGGAGGTCGTGGGTTCAATCCCAGACACTGAGAGATGTTGACTACCTCGCCTGGTACGCAGGAGGTCGTGGGTTCGATCCCAGACCCTGAGAGATGTTGACTACCTCGCCTGGTCTACAGGAGGTCGTGGGTTCAATCCCAGACCCTGAGAGATGTTGACTACCTCGCCTGGTACGCAGGAGGTCGTGGGTTCGATCCCAGACCCTGAGAGATGTTGACTACCTCGCCTGGTCTACAGGAGGTCGTGGGTTCAATCCCAGACCCTGAGAGATGTTGACTACCTCGCCTGGTCTACAGGAGGTCGTGGGTTCGATCCCAGACCCTGAGAGATGTTGACTACCTCGCCTGGTGCACAGGAGGTCGTGGGTTCGATCCCAGACCCTGAGAGATGTTGACTACCTCGCCTGGTATACAGGAGGTCGTGGGTTCAATGCCAGACCCTGAGAGATGTTGACTACCTCGCCTGGTATGCAGGCGGTCGTGGGTTCGATCCCAGACCCTGAGAGATGTTAACTACCTCGCCTGGCCTACAGGAGGTCGTGGGTTCAATCCCAGACCTTGAGAGATGTTAACTACCTCGCCTGGTATACAGGAGGTCGGTCGTGAATTCCATCCATACCCCGACGCCTGCTGTATATTTGAAGTCTGTGTCTCTCTCGTCATCATCATCATCATCACGGTTGCTAGATGTTGACTACCTCGCCTGGTACACAGGAGGTCGTGGGTTCGATCCCGACCCTGACGATGTCTGCTGCTGTATATTTGGAGTCTTGAGTCTCTCTCTCATCATCATCATCACGGTTGCTAGGAGATGACTACCTCACCTAATATACAGGAGGTCGTGGGTTCGATCCCAGACCCTGAGAGATGTTGACTACCTCGCCTGGTACGCAGGAGGTCGTGGGTTCGATCCCAGACCCTGAGAGATGTTGACTACCTCGCCTGGTACACAGGAGGTCGTGGGTTCGATCTCGACCCTGACGATGCCTGCTGCTGTACACTTGGAGTCTGAGTCTCTCTCTCTCCCCGTGGTCGCGTGGATTTTCCTCCGGGTCCTCCGGCTTTCCCCTCCACATTTAGAATCAACGTCCAGCGTTCAGAGTATTTGGATCCCGCTATAAATTTGCACGCGACGATGACGATGAGCGATCATTTGCGATCTGAAAACCAGCTTATAATAGCAGAGTGGTAAAATATTTTATTTTACCAGCACGGCTACGTAGGGTGCAAAAGAAGTTCAACATACGTACGTACGTACCACCATCGCCATCACCACCACCATCAACAACATCATCATCAACATCAAAACCACGATTTGAAGCTTTCGTGACTGCAAGGATTCATACGCTTAGTTATTTCGGTAAAGTCACTATGTAGGTAAAAAATTAAATTAAAATTAATAAAAAATAAAAACAATAACATCACGACGTTTCGGAGGCAACGCAAGCTTCCGTCTGCAGGTGAAACTGTGACAGCAAAATATCTGTA
The DNA here is from genome assembly GCF_964198595.1 of Lampetra fluviatilis. Lineage (NCBI taxonomy): Eukaryota > Metazoa > Chordata > Hyperoartia > Petromyzontiformes > Petromyzontidae > Lampetra > Lampetra fluviatilis. The sequence goes on from NW_027621260.1 coordinate 24,251, forward strand.
TCAAGATGCAGATACTAAATATCTGCATCAAGATGCAGATACTAAATATCTGTATCAAGATGCAGATACTAAATATCTGCATCAAGATGCAGATATTAAATATCTGTATCAAGATGCAGATACTAAATATCTGCATCAAGATGCAGATACTAAATATCTGCATCAAGATGCAGATACTAAATATCTGTACCAAGATGCAGATGCAAAATATCTGTATCAAGATGCAGATACTAAATATCTGCATCAAGATGCAGATACTAAATATCTGTACCAAGATGCAGATGCAAAATATCTGTATCAAGATGCAGATACTAAATATCTGTACCAAGATGCAGATGCAAAATATCTGTATCAAGATGCAGATACTAAATATCCGTATCAAGATGCAGATACTAAATATCTGTATCAAGATGCAGATACTAAATATCTGTATCAAGATGCAGATACTAAATATCCGCATCAAGATGCAGATACTAAATATCCGTATCAAGATGCAGATACTAAATATCTGTACCAAGATGCAGATACTAAATATCTGTATCAAGATGCAGATACTAAATATCTGCATCAAGATGCAGATACTAAATATCTGTATCAAGATGCAGATACTAAATATCTGTACCAAGATGCAGATACTAAATATCTGTATCAAGATGCAGATACTAAATATCTGTACCAAGATGAAGATACTAAATATCCGTATCAAGATGCAGATACTAAATATCTGCATCAAGATGCAGATACTAAATATCTGTACCAAGATGCAGATACTAAATATCTGTACCAAGATGCAGATACTAAATATCTGCATCAAGATGCAGATACTAAATATCTGCATCAAGATGCAGATACTAAATATCTGTACCAAGATGCAGATACTAAATATCTGCATCAAGATGCAGATACTAAATATCTGCATCAAGATGCAGATACTAAATATCTGCATCAAGATGCAGATACTAAATATCTGTACCAAGATGAAGATACTAAATATCTGCATCAAGATGCAGATACTAAATATCTGCATCAAGATGCAGATACTAAATATCTGTACCAAGATGCAGATACTAAATATCTGTATCAAGATGCAGATACTAAATATCTGCATCAAGATGCAGATACTAATTATCTGCATCAAGATGCAGATACTAAATATCTGCATCAAGATGCAGATACTAAATATCCGTATCAAGATGCAGATACTAAATATCTGCATCAAGATGCAGATACTAAATATCTGTATCAAGATGCAGATACTAAATATCTGCATCAAGATGCAGATACTAAATATCTGCATCAAGATGCAGATACTAAATATCTGTATCAAGATGCAGATACTAAATATCTGCATCAAGATGCAGATACTAAATATCTGCATCAAGATGCAGATACTAAATATCTGTATCAAGATGCAGATACTAAATATCTGTATCAAGATGCAGATACTAAATATCTGCATCAAGATGCAGATACTAAATATCTGCATCAAGATGCAGATACTAAATATCTGCATCAAGATGCAGATACTAAATATCTGTATCAAGATGCAGATACTAAATATCTGCATCAAGATGCAGATACTAAATATCTGCATCAAGATGCAGATACTAAATATCTGTATCAAGATGCAGATACTAAATATCTGCATCAAGATGCAGATACTAAATATCCGTATCAAGATGCAGATACTAAATATCTGCATCAAGATGCAGATATTAAATATCCGTATCAAGATGCAGATACTAAATATCTGTATCAAGATGCAGATACTAAATATCCGTATCAAGATGCAGATACTAAATATCTGCATCAAGATGCAGATACTAAATATCTGCATCAAGATGCAGATACTAAATATCTGTATCAAGATGCAGATACTAAATATCTGTATCAAGATGTAGATACTAAATATCTGTATCAAGATGCAGATACTAAATATCTGCATCAAGATGCAGATACTAAATATCCGTATCAAGATGCAGATACTAAATATCTGCATCAAGATGCAGATACTAAATATCTGTATCAAGATGCAGATACTAAATATCCGTATCAAGATGCAGATACTAAATATCTGTACCAAGATGCAGATACTAAATATCTGTACCAAGATGCAGATACTAAATATCTGTATCAAGATGCAGATACTAAATATCTGCATCAAGATGCAGATACTAAATATCTGCATCAAGATGCAGATACTAAATATCCGTATCAAGATGCAGATACTAAATATCTGCATCAAGATGCAGATACTAAATATCTGTATCAAGATGCAGATACTAAATATCTGTACCAAGATGCAGATACTAAATATCTGTACCAAGATGCAGATACTAAATATCTGCATCAAGATGCAGATACTAAATATCCGTATCAAGATGCAGATACTAAATATCTGCATCAAGATGCAGATACTAAATATCTGTATCAAGATGCAGATACTAAATATCTGTATCAAGATGCAGATACTAAATATCTGTATCAAGATGCAGATACTAAATATCCGTATCAAGATGCAGATACTAAATATCCGTATCAAGATGTAGATACTAAATATCTGCATCAAGATGCAGATACTAAATATCCGTATCAAGATGCAGATACTAAATATCTGTATCAAGATGCAGATACTAAATATCTGCATCAAGATGCAGATACTAAATATCCGTATCAAGATGTAGATACTAAATATCCGTATCAAGATGCAGATACAAAATATCTGCATCAAGATGCAGATACTAAATATCTGTACCAAGATGCAGATACTAAATATCCGTATCAAGATGTAGATACTAAATATCTGTAGCAAGATGTAGATACTAAATATCTGTACCAAGATGCAGATACTAAATATCTGCATCAAGATGCAGATACTAAATATCCGTATCAAGATGCAGATACTAAATATCTGTATCAAGATGTAGATACTAAATATCTGTACCAAGATGCAGATACTAAATATCTGCATCAAGATGCAGATACTAAATATCCGTATCAAGATGCAGATACTAAATATCCGTATCAAGATGCAGATACTAAATATCTGTATCAAGATGCAGATACTAAATATCTGTATCAAGATGCAGATACTAAATATCCGTATCAAGATGCAGATACTAAATATCTGTATCAAGATGCAGATACTAAATATCCGTATCAAGATGCAGATACTAAATATCTGTATCAAGATGCAGATACTAAATATCTGTATCAAGATGCAGATACTAAATATCTGTATCAAGATGCAGATACTAAATATCTGTACCAAGATGCAGATATTAAATATCTGTATCAAGATGCAGATACTAAATATCTGTATCAAGATGCAGATACTAAATATCTGCATCAAGATGCAGATACTAAATATCTGCATCAAGATGCAGATACTAAATATCCGTACCAAGATGCAGATACTAAATATCTGCATCAAGATGCAGATACTAAATATCTGTATCAAGATGCAGATACTAAATATCTGTATCAAGATGTAGATACTAAATATCCGTATCAAGATGTAGATACTAAATATCTGTATCAAGATGCAGATACTAAATATCTGTATCAAGATGCAGATACTAAATATCTGTATCAAGATGCAGATACTAAATATCTGTATCAAGATGCAGATACTAAATATCCGTATCAAGATGCAGATACTAAATATCCGTATCAAGATGCAGATACTAAATATCCGTATCAAGATGCAGATACTAAATATCCGTATCAAGATGCAGATACTAAATATCCGTATCAAGATGCAGATACTAAATATCCGTATCAAGATGCAGATACTAAATATCTGTATCAAGATGCAGATACTAAATATCTGTATCAAGATGCAGATACTAAATATCCGTATCAAGATGCAGATACTAATTATCTGTATCAAGATGCAGATACTAAATATCTGTATCAAGATGCAGATACTAAATATCTGTATCAAGATGCAGATACTAAATATCTGTATCAAGATGCAGATACTAAATATCCGTATCAAGATGCAGATACTAATTATCTGTATCAAGATGCAGATACTAAATATCTGCATCAAGATGCAGATACTAAATATCCGTATCAAGATGCAGATACTAAATATCTGTATCAAGATGCAGATACTAAATATCTGTACCAAGATGCAGATACTAAATATCTGCATCAAGATGCAGATACTAAATATCTGTATCAAGATGCAGATACTAAATATCTGTACCAAGATGCAGATACTAAATATCTGCATCAAGATGCAGATACTAAATATCTGTATCAAGATGCAGATACTAAATATCTGTATCAAGATGCAGATACTAAATATCTGTATCAAGATGCAGATACTAAATATCTGTATCAAGATGCAGATACTAAATATCTGTACCAAGATGCAGATACTAAATATCTGTACCAAGATGCAGATACTAAATATCTGTATCAAGATGCAGATACTAAATATCTGTACCAAGATGCAGATACTAAATATCTGTACCAAGATGCAGATACTAAATATCTGTACCAAGATGCAGATACTAAATATCTGCATCAAGATGCAGATACTAAATATCTGCATCAAGATGCAGATACTAAATATCTGTATCAAGATGCAGATACTAAATATCCGTATCAAGATGCAGATATCAAGATGCAGATACTAAATATCCGTATCAAGATGCAGATACTAAATATCCGTATCAAGATGCAGATACTAAATATCTGCATCAAGATGCAGATACTAAATATCTGCATCTTGATATCTGCATCTTGATACAGATATTTTGCTGTGACAGTTCCACCTGAAGACGGAAGCTGCTTGTGTTGCCTCCGAAACGTCGTGATGTTATTGCTTTTATTTTTTATTTTATTAATTTTAATTTAATGTTTTACCCACGTGACTTTACCTAAAGAACTTAAGAGTATCAACACCGCGACCATCAACAACAACCCAGGTCACGTGACGCGGCGTTACCCAATCGCAGTGCAGCGCGGGGGATGTTGGCCAGGGCGTGCACGATACCCAGAATGCCGCACAGCGTCTGGGCCGGCTGGGTCACATGGTACACGTCAGCAGGGGCGGCCGCCCCCTTCTGCCCCTCTCCAGAGTCCTGCACAAAGACAAAGGTCCCCCGTGTAGCCCACACGCGGGGGGGGGGGGGCGGGTGCAAGTGATGTAACGAGAGCCACAGCGGTGTGTTACTACACGCCGCACCAGGTACGCGTTTGAGGCTGAGCCGACCTAGGGGAGGAGGCCAACTCGGGTCGCCGGGTTTCGGGGTGCAGTGCACGAACCGATACACTACCGTGCCCCAGTACAACAACAACAACCGCCATTCGCCACTAAGTGGCGGTGACGTCACCACGACGCTTGTGCCAGGCCATGTGCACCTTGAGGCCACGTGAAGTGTCGAAGGCCCGCTGGCAGGAGGTCACGGGGCAGACCCAGCAGGTGCCACGGGTCGACTGACTGAGATGAGTGGCTGATGCACCACCTGTGCCCCCTACTGTGCCAACTTGCTGTGCTTTAGCCACCCCAGTACACACACACACACACAGTCTATATAGACTGCCAGTACACACACACACATACAGTCTATATAGACTGCCAGTACACACACACACACATACAGTCTATATAGACTGCCAGTACACACACACACATACAGTCTATATAGACTGCCAGTACACACACACACACATACAGTCTATATAGACCACCAGTACACACACACACACATACAGTCTATATAGACTGCCAGTACACACACACACACATACAGTCTATATAGACTGCCAGTACACACACACACACATACAGTCTATATAGACTGCCAGTACACACACACACACACATACAGTCTATATAGACTGCCAGTACACACACACACACACAGTCTATATAGACTGCCAGTACACACACACACACATACAGTCTATATAGACTGCCAGTACACACACACACACACATACAGTCTATATAGACTGCCAGTACACACACACACACACACACAGTCTATATAGACTGCCAGTACACACACACACACACACACAGTCTATATAGACTGCCAGTACACACACACACACATACAGTCTATATAGACTGCCAGTACACACACACACACACATACAGTCTATATAGACTGCCAGTACACACACACACACACACACAGTCTATATAGACTGCCAGTACACACACACACACATACAGTCTATATAGACTGCCAGTACACACACACACACACAGTCTATATAGACTGCCAGTACACACACACGCACACATACAGTCTATATAGACCGCCAGTACACACACACACACATACAGTCTATATAGACTGCCAGTACACACACACACACATACAGTCTATATAGACTGCCAGTACACACACACACACACACACATACAGTCTATATAGACTGCCAGTACACACACACACACATACAGTCTATATAGACTGCCAGTACACACACACACACGCGTACAGTCTATATAGACTGCCAGTACACACACACACGCACAGTCTATATAGACTGCCAGTACACACACACACACACAGTCTATATAGACTGCCAGTACACACACACACACACGCGTACAGTCTATATAGACTGCCAGTACACACACACACACATACACACAGTCTATATAGACTGCCAGTACACACACACACACACAGTCTATATAGACTGCCAGTACACACACACATACACACATACAGTCTATATAGACTGCCAGTACACACACACACACATACAGTCTATATAGACTGCCAGTACACACACACACACATACAGTCTATATAGACTGCCAGTACACACACACACACATACAGTCTATATAGACTGCCAGTACACACACACACACATACAGTCTATATAGACTGCCAGTACACACACACACACATACAGTCTATATAGACTGCCAGTACACACACACACACATACAGTCTATATAGACTGCCAGTACACACACACACACATACAGTCTATATAGACTGCCAGTACACACGCACACACATACAGTCTATATAGACTGCCAGTACACACGCACACACATACAGTCTATATAGACTGCCAGTACACACACACACACACATACAGTCTATATAGACTGCCAGTACACACACACACAGTCTATATAGACTGCCAGTACACACACACACACATACAGTCTATATAGACTGCCAGTACACACACACACACATACAGTCTATATAGACTGCCAGTACACACACACACACATACAGTCTATATAGACTGCCAGTACACACACACGCACACACATACAGTCTATATAGACTGCCAGTACACACACACACACATACAGTCTATATAGACTGCCAGTACACACACACACACATACAGTCTATATAGACTGCCAGTACACACACACACATACAGTCTATATAGACTGCCAGTACACACACACACACATACAGTCTATATAGACTGCCAGTACACACACACACACATACAGTCTATATAGACTGCCAGTACACACACACACACACATACAGTCTATATAGACTGCCAGTACACACACACACACAGTCTATATAGACTGCCAGTACACACACACACGCGTACAGTCTATATAGACTGCCAGTACACACACACACACATACAGTCTATATAGACTGCCAGTACACACACACACACACATACAGTCTATATAGACCGCCAGTACACACACACACATACAGTCTATATAGACTGCCAGTACACACACACACACACACATACAGTCTATATAGACTGCCAGTACACACACACACACATACAGTCTATATAGACTGCCAGTACACACACACACACATACAGTCTATATAGACTGCCAGTACACACACACACACATACAGTCTATATAGACTGCCAGTACACACACACACACATACAGTCTATATAGACTGCCAGTACACACACACACACGCACAGTCTATATAGACTGCCAGTACACACACACACATACAGTCTATATAGACTGCCAGTACACACACACACACATACAGTCTATATAGACTGCCAGTACACACACACACACATACAGTCTATATAGACTGCCAGTACACACACACACACACACATACAGTCTATATAGACTGCCAGTACACACACACACACATACAGTCTATATAGACTGCCAGTACACACACACACACATACAGTCTATATAGACTGCCAGTACACACACACACACAGTCTATATAGACTGCCAGTACACACACACACACACATACAGTCTATATAGACTGCCAGTACACACACACACACACATACAGTCTATATAGACTGCCAGTACACACACACACACACACACAGTCTATATAGACTGCCAGTACACACACACACACATACAGTCTATATAGACTGCCAGTACACACACACACACGCACAGTCTATATAGACTGCCAGTACACACACACACACATACAGTCTATATAGACTGCCAGTACACACACACACATACAGTCTATATAGACTGCCAGTACACACACACACATACAGTCTATATAGACTGCCAGTACACACACACACACATACAGTCTATATAGACTGCCAGTACACACACACACACATACAGTCTATATAGACTGCCAGTACACACACACACACGCACAGTCTATATAGACTGCCAGTACACACACACACACGCACAGTCTATATAGACTGCCAGTACACACACACACACATACAGTCTATATAGACTGCCAGTACACACACACACACATACAGTCTATATAGACTGCCAGTACACACATACAGTCTATATAGACTGCCAGTACACACACACACACATACAGTCTATATAGACTGCCAGTACACACACACACACATACAGTCTATATAGACTGCCAGTACACACACACACACATACAGTCTATATAGACTGCCAGTACACACACACACATACAGTCTATATAGACTGCCAGTACACACACACACACACATACAGTCTATATAGACTGCCAGTACACACACACACACGCATACAGTCTATATAGACTGCCAGTACACACACACACACACATACAGTCTATATAGACTGCCAGTACACACACGCACACGTACAGTCTATATAGACTGCCAGTACACACACACACACATACAGTCTATATAGACTGCCAGTACACACACGCACACGTACAGTCTATATAGACTGCCAGTACACACACACACACATACAGTCTATATAGACTGCCAGTACACACACGCACACGTACAGTCTATATAGACTGCCAGTACACACACACACACATACAGTCTATATAGACTGCCAGTACACACACACACACATACAGTCTATATAGACTGCCAGTACACACACACATACAGTCTATATAGACTGCCAGTACACACACACACACACACATACAGTCTATATAGACTGCCAGTACACACACACACACACACATACAGTCTATATAGACTGCCAGTACACACACACACATACAGTCTATATAGACTGCCAGTACACACACACACACACATACAGTCTATATAGACTGCCAGTACACACACACACATACAGTCTATATAGACTGCCAGTACACACACACACACATACAGTCTATATAGACTGCCAGTACACACACACACACATACAGTCTATATAGACTGCCAGTACACACACACACACATACAGTCTATATAGACTGCCAGTACACACACACACACATACAGTCTATATAGACTGCCAGTACACACATACACACATACAGTCTATATAGACTGCCAGTACACACACACACACATACAGTCTATATAGACTGCCAGTACACACACACACACATACAGTCTATATAGACTGCCAGTACACACATACACACATACAGTCTATATAGACTGCCAGTACACACACACACACATACAGTCTATATAGACTGCCAGTACACACACACACACATACAGTCTATATAGACTGCCAGTACACACACACACACATACAGTCTATATAGACTGCCAGTACACACACACACACATACAGTCTATATAGACTGCCAGTACACACACACACGCGTACAGTCTATATAGACTGCCAGTACACACACACACACACACATACAGTCTATATAGACTGCCAGTACACACACACACAGTCTATATAGACTGCCAGTACACACACACACACAGTCTATATAGACTGCCAGTACACACACACACACACACGCGTACAGTCTATATAGACTGCCAGTACACACACACACACATACAGTCTATATAGACTGCCAGTACACACACACACGCGTACAGTCTATATAGACTGCCAGTACACACACACACACACATACAGTCTATATAGACTGCCAGTACACACACACACACACATACAGTCTATATAGACTGCCAGTACACACACACACACATACAGTCTATATAGACTGCCAGTACACACACACACACACACATACAGTCTATATAGACTGCCAGTACACACACACACACATACAGTCTATATAGACTGCCAGTACACACACACGCGTACAGTCTATATAGACTGCCAGTACACACACACACACACATACAGTCTATATAGACTGCCAGTACACACATACAGTCTATATAGACTGCCAGTACACACACACACACACATACAGTCTATATAGACTGCCAGTACACACACACACACACATACAGTCTATATAGACTGCCAGTACACACACACACACACATACAGTCTATATAGACTGCCAGTACACACATACAGTCTATATAGACTGCCAGTACACACACACACACACATACAGTCTATATAGACTGCCAGTACACACACACACACACATACAGTCTATATAGACTGCCAGTACACACACACACACACATACAGTCTATATAGACTGCCAGTACACACATACAGTCTATATAGACTGCCAGTACACACACACACACATACAGTCTATATAGACCGCCAAAACAAAGACCCCCCCCCGTACCGCCTTTAACAGACTGTAGGGGCAAGTGCTGTTAGCGAGCACCTATGAAGGCCGGAACGGTACACGAGGGGGTGGGTGGCCAGCACCACGCCCGGCCGCCTTTGTCTCCCCAGTGGCGATGTTTTAACAACCTCACCAGGTCCTCATTTCAGGCTGAGTCGACCTAGGGGAGGCCCGGGACCGGTTCAGATAATCGTCACTGGTGTTGGCCGTGAGCGGGAATCGAACTCGTGTCGCCGGGTTCATAGCGCAGCGTAGCGCTAACCACTACACTACAGTAGTAGGTTTTTACCCTTTAAACTGGTACAAAACTGACACCTTTATACAAGGCATCATGTTTGCAATAACCACAACACAAGCAGTCAAAATGCAAAAAAAAAACTCTGATAATGGTAATGATATGCACTGTCCTTGAAGTTGATCGGTCCATATCATTACCATTATCAGAGGTTTTTTTTTGCATTTTGACTGCTTGTGTTGTGGTTATTGCAAACATGATGCCTTGTATAAAGGTGTCAGTTTTGTACCAGTTTAAAGGGTAAAAACCTAATTCTAGAGTTGAAGCTTTCGTGACTGCAGGGATTCATCTTCTTTGTTCTTTCGGTAAAGTCACGTAGAAGGGAAATAATAAAATAATAAAAATAAAATAATTCTCACGACGTTTCGGCTACAACGCAAACAGCCGTCCTCAGGTGAAGAACAGGTCTGTCGGAAAGACAGCGTCATTCACATCATCAACATCATCATCATTAACATCATCATCAACATCATCATCTACATCATCAACATCATCATCTTTTTTTTTTCAGATTTAAAGCTTTCGTGACTGCAGGGATTCATCTTCTTGGTTCGTTCGGTAAAGTCGTCGCGTAGAAGGGAAATAATAAAATAATAAAAATAAAACATAAAATAATTCTCACGACGTTTCGGCCATAACGCAAGCAGCCGTCCTCAGGTGAAGAATGAAACACCACCAAGCTTCCCGTTGTTAATGCCACACCCTATCCCCTCCCTTTGATGCTGCTAATCCTGCATAATGCACGGGCATAATGACTTTGAAAACCCAGCAGCTTAAATATACGCTCCAAGCTTGGTGGTGTTTCATTCTTCACCTGAGGACGGCTGCTTGCGTTGTGGCCGAAACGTCGTGAGAATTGTATTTTATAATGTTTTATTTTTATCATTTTATTATTTCCCTTCTACGTGGTGACTTTACCCAAAGAACCAAGAAGATGAATCCCTGCAGTCACGAAAGAAGCTTTAAATCCGAAAAACAAAAGATAATGATGTTGATGATGTAGATGATGATGTTGATGATGATGTTAATGATGATGATGTTGATGATGTGAATGACGCTGTCTTTCCGACAGACCTGTTCTTCACCTGAGGACGGCTGCTTGCGTTGTGGCCGAAACGTCGTGAGAATCGTATTTTATTATGTTTTATTTTTATCATTTTATTACTTCCCTTCTACGTGACTTTACCGAAAGAACCAAGAAAATGAATCCCTGCAGTCACGAAAGCTTTAAATCCGAAAACAAAAGATGATGATGTTGATGATGATGATGTTGATGATGTGAATGACGCTGTCTTCCGACAGACCTGTTCTTCACCTGAGGACGGCTGCTTGCGTTGTGGCCGAAACGTCGTGAGAATCGTATTAAATGTTTGATTTTTATCATTTTATTACTTCCCTTCTACGCGACGACTTTACCCAAAGAACCAAGAAGACGCACGGTCTACACAGACTGCCGGGGGCGGAGGAGAGGTGACTCACGTGGGCAGCACGAGGCAGCAGCAAGATGATGGCGTGCGCTGGACGTGTGATTCCTGCCAGGTCAGCGCCCTCCAAGCCCAGCAAGTCTCTTGCCAACAGGCCTCGTACCCCCAGCAGCGCCAGCAGCTGACGGGTTGCAGGTTGGGTGGTGGTGGTGGTGGTACAGGCGCGGACACCCGGCCCGTCGTTAGACACTCTCTCTCTCTCTCGTTGCCAACATCAATATCCACGGTTCTGCGATAACCACCCTTCCTTAGCAGTGATAACCACACCCACCAGGTTATCCCCGGGGTACAGGCGCGGACACCCGGCCCGTGGTTAGACACTCTCTCTCTTTCGTTGGTAACATCAATATCTACGGTTCTGCGATAACCACCCTTCCTTAGCAGTGATAACCACACCCACCAGGTTAACCACAATTACAGCACCCACCCAGGGTAACCGCAATTACAGCACCCACCCAGGTTACCCCCGGGGTACAGGCACGGACACCCGGCCCGTCGTTAGACCCTTTCTCGTTGGTAACATCAACATCAATATCCACGATTCCGCAATAACCACCCTTCCTTATCAGGGATAACCCCACCCACCCAGGTTACCCCCGGGGTACAGGCACGGACACCCGGCCAGTCATTAGACCCTTTCTCGTTGGTAAGGACCACCACCAACATCAACATCCACGATAACCACCCTTCTTTTTCAGTGATAACCACACCCACCAGGTTATCCCCGGGGTACAGGCGCGGACACCCGGCCCGTGGTTAGACACTCTCTCTCTCTCTCGTTGGTAAAGACCACCACCAACATCAACATCCACGATAACCACCCTTCTTTATCAGTGATAACCACACCCACCCAGGTTAACCGCAATGACCGCACCCACCCAGGTTAACCGCAATGACCACACCCACCCAGGTTACCCCCGGGGTACAGGCACGGACACCCGGCCAGTCATTAGACCCTTTCTCGTTGGTAAGGACCACCACCATCAACATCCACGATAACCACCCTTCTTTATCAGTGATAACCACACCCACCCAGGTTAACCGCAATGACCGCACCCACCCAGGTTAACCGCAATGACCACACCCACCCAGGTTACCCCCGGGGTACAGACACGGACACCCGGCCAGTCATTAGACCCTTTCTCGTTGGTAAGGACCACCACCAACATCAACATCCACGATAACCACCCTTCTTTATCAGTGATAACCACACCCACCAGGTTATCCCCGGGGTACAGGCGCGGACACCCGGCCCGTCATTAGACACTCTCTCTCTTTCATTGGTAACATCAACATCCACGGTTCTGCGATAACCACCCTTCCTTAGCAGTGATAACCACACCCACCAGGTTAACCGCAATGACCACACCCACCAAGTTACCCGCAATGACCACACCCACCAGGGTAACCGCAATGACCACACCCACCAGGTTACCCGCAATGACCACACCCACCAGGGTAACCGCAATGACCACACCCACCAAGTTACCCGCAATGACCACACCCACCAGGGTAACCGCAATGACCACACCCACCAGGGTAACCGCAATGACCACACCCACCAGGTTACCCACAATGACCACACCCACCAGGTTACCCGCACTGACCACACCCACCAGGTTACCCGCAGTGACTACACCCACCAGGGTAACCGCAATGACCACACCCACCAGGGTAACCGCAATGACCACACCCACCAGGGTAACTGCAATGACCACACCCACCAGGTTACCCGCACTGACCACACCCACCAGGTTACCCGCACTGACCACACCCACCAGGGTAACCGCAATGACCATACCCACCAGGTTACCCGCAGTGACCACACCCACCAGGGTAACCGCAATGACCACACCCACCAGGTTACCCACACTGACCACACCCACCAGGTTACCCGCAATAACCACACCCACCAGGGTAACCGCACTGACCACACCCACCAGGTTACCCGCACTGACCACACCCACCAGGTTAACCGCAATAACCACACCCACCAGGTTACCCGCACTGACCTCACCCACCAGGGTAACCGCATTGACCACACCCACCAGGTTAACCGCAATAACCACACCCACTAGGGTAACCGCAATGACCACACCCACCAGGTTAACCGCACTGACCACACCCACCAGGATAACCGCATTGACCACACCCACCAGGTTAACCGCAATAACCACACCCACTAGGGTAACCGCAATGACCACACCCACCAGGTTAACCGCAATGACCACACCCACCAAGTTACCCGCAATGACCACACCCACCAGGGTAACCGCAATGACCACACCCACCAGGTTACCCGCAATGACCACACCCACCAGGGTAACCGCAATGACCACACCCACCAAGTTACCCGCAATGACCACACCCACCAGGGTAACCGCAATGACCACACCCACCAGGGTAACCGCAATGACCACACCCACCAGGTTACCCACAATGACCACACCCACCAGGTTACCCGCACTGACCACACCCACCAGGTTACCCGCAGTGACTACACCCACCAGGGTAACCGCAATGACCACACCCACCAGGGTAACCGCAATGACCACACCCACCAGGGTAACTGCAATGACCACACCCACCAGGTTACCCGCACTGACCACACCCACCAGGTTACCCGCACTGACCACACCCACCAGGGTAACCGCAATGACCATACCCACCAGGTTACCCGCAGTGACCACACCCACCAGGGTAACCGCAATGACCACACCCACCAGGTTACCCACACTGACCACACCCACCAGGTTACCCGCAATAACCACACCCACCAGGGTAACCGCACTGACCACACCCACCAGGTTACCCGCACTGACCACACCCACCAGGTTAACCGCAATAACCACACCCACCAGGTTACCCGCACTGACCTCACCCACCAGGGTAACCGCATTGACCACACCCACCAGGTTAACCGCAATAACCACACCCACTAGGGTAACCGCAATGACCACACCCACCAGGTTAACCGCACTGACCACACCCACCAGGATAACCGCATTGACCACACCCACCAGGTTAACCGCAATAACCACACCCACTAGGGTAACCGCAATGACCACACCCACCAGGTTACCCGCACCGACCACACCCACCAGGGTAACCCCAATAACCACTCACCTGATTCACCACCTGTACACACACACACACACGTGCACACACACACGTGCACGCACACACACGTGCACGCACACACACACGCGCACACACACACACGTGCACACACACGTGCACACACACAACACAATTAGTTAAGCGGTGCAAATCAAACTGCGGTCCTTATCCGCTCTACCAATTCCACTCTGACCGGGGCATTGCTCGCCTATCCGAGCTACCAATTCTCTCCTCCATTCAAATTGTTTTTTTTTACAAAATGTATTACAACTTTTAAAATCTCCTTTTATAAACGATTAAGACACCGCGATAACATTTGTGCCACGGTCAATCAAGCAATCGATGATGACGATGCCAAAAATAAAATGTTAACATTTAAAAGTTGTGGGATCTCACTATTCATATTAATGGGTTATAACTTTAGTCAATATAATAATTAGCTTATTTATATAATGGCATGTGAGATCGATAATTTTAACTTTATTTATATAATGGCATGTGAGATCAGTAATTTTAACCTTATTTATATAATGGCATGTGAGATCAGTAATTTAACTTTTTTATATAATGGCATGTGAGATCAGTAATTTTAACCTTATTTATATAATGGCATGTGAGATCAGTAATTTAACTTTATTTATATAATGGCATGTGAGATCAGTAATTTTAACCTTATTTATATAATGGCAAGTGAGATCAGTAATTTAACTTTATTTATATAATGGCAAGTGAGATCAGTAATTTTAACTTTATTTATATAATGGCATGTGAGATCAGTAATTTAACTTTTTTATATAATGGCAAGTGAGATCAGTAATTTTAACTTTATTTATATAATGGCATGTGAGATCAGTAATTTTAACCTTATTTATATAATGGCATGTGAGATCAGTAATTTAACTTTTTTATATAATGGCATGTGAGATCAGTAATTTTAACTTTATTTATATAATGGCATGTGAGATCAGTAATTTTAACCTTATTTATATAATGGCATGTGAGATCAGTAATTTTAACTTTATTTATATAATGGCATGTGAGATCAGTAATTTTAACCTTATTTATATAATGGCAAGTGAGATCAGTAATTTTAACTTTATTTATATAATGGCATGTGAGATCAGTAATTTTAACCTTATTTATATAATGGCATGTGAGATCAGTAATTTTAACTTTATTTATATAATGGCAAGTGAGATCAGTAATTTTAACCTTATTTATATAATGGCATGTGAGATCAGTAATTTTAACTTTTTTATATAATGGCAAGTGAGATCAGTAATTTTAACCTTATTTATATAATGGCAAGTGAGATCAGTAATTTTAACTTTTTTATATAATGGCATGTGAGATCAGTAATTTTAACTTTATTTATATAATGGCATGTGAGATCAGTAATTTTAACCTTATTTATATAATGGCATGTGAGATCAGTAATTTTAACTTTATTTATATAATGGCATGTGAGATCAGTAATTTTAACCTTATTTATATAATGGCAAGTGAGATCAGTAATTTTAACTTTATTTATATAATGGCATGTGAGATCAGTAATTTTAACCTTATTTATATAATGGCATGTGAGATCAGTAATTTTAACTTTTTTTATATAATGGCATGTAACATTAGTAATTCTAAAAATGAAGCTTATTTTTTTATTTAACGCTTTCGTGACTGCAGGGATTCATATTTATTTTTTATAATTTTTTTATTTTATTATTTCCCTTCTACGTGACTTTACCGAAAGAACCAAGAATAAGCTTATTTCTATTAATGGAATGCATCATTAGCCGTTAATAATTAGCTTATTAATATTAACGGTATATAACATTAGCAATTATAATGATTACCTTATTTATATGGAATATAACATTAGTAATTATGATTACCTTATATGGAATATAACATTAATAATTCTAATGATTAGCTTATTTAAATGGAATATAACATTAGTAATTATGATTAGATTATTTAGATATCATGTTAGTAATTATCACCTTATTTATATGGAATATATCATAAGTAATTATGATGATTAGCTTATTTAAATGGAATATAACATTAGTAATTATTATTAGCTTATTTATATGCCATGTTAGTAATTATTACCTTATAACACTGTCATTAGCCCCCACCCCCCCCCCCCCCCCGTTTACATTGTAATATAATTCTATATAATTACACATAATTAGTTATAGATTGTAAAGTATCGTCTTAAGATTTAACATTTGCACAATAAATGTTATCATTGCGCCGTGTTAGGGTTTAAAGCGTTACAGTTATACTAGTTTTAACTTTAATTCCAATTAATACGATTAAACGCATTTAAACATTAAAATTAAAAGTTAAAAAAGTATTGCAATTGTATCACCACATTATCACGGTATTAAAGATTAACATCGTTATCGTAGTTTATCTTGTTTTAACGCGGCTTAGTAATTATTTTGATGCAATTAATGACATTATAACGCATTATAACATTGCAATTTAGGTTAATGAGGTAAAAAATATCGCTATTTTATCGCCACATTATTACAATATAAAGCTTTAACATTGTTACTGTAGTTTACACCTTATTTTAACTCGACTGAAGTGAGTTTTAATGCAATTAATGACGAATTATAACATTGCAATTAAGGTTTATGAGGTAAAAAAATCCCAATTTTAGCGCTACATTATCACGATAAACATAATTTAAATTGTTTCAGTAGTTTACACCTTATTTTAACTCGGATAAAATAATTATGAAATTAATGACAATATGATGCATTACATTGCAATTAAGGTTTGAGGTAAAAAAAAAATCACAATTTTCGCGCCAAATTATCACGATATAAATCATTAACATTGTTAATGTAGTTTACACCTTATTTTAACTCGGATAAAATAATTATTAATACAATTAATGACAATATGATGCATTATAACATTGCAATTAAGGTTTATGAGGTTAAAAAATCCCAATTTTTGCTCCACATTATCACGATATAAATTATAAACATCGTTACAGTAGTTTACACCTTATTTTAACTCCGCTGAAATAATTATTAATACAATTAATGACAATATGATGCATTATAACATTGCAATGAGGGTTTCTGAGGTAAAAAAAAAAAATCACAATTTTCGCGCCAAATTATCACGATATAAATCATTAACATTGTTAATGTAGTTTACACCTTATTTTAACTCGGATAAAATAATTATTAATACAATTAAAGACAATATGATGCATAACATTGCAATTAAGGTTTGAGGTAAAAATATTGCAAATTTTTGCTCCACATTATCACGATATAAATCATTAACATTGTTGATGTAGTTTACACCTTATTTTAACTCCGTTGAAATAATTATTAATACAATTAATGACAATATGATGCATTATAACATTGCAATTACGGTTTCTGAGGTAAAAAAAATCACAATTTTTGCTCCACATTATCACGATATAAATCATTAACATCGTTACAGCAGTTTACATCTTATTTCAACTCGCCCGACGACAGCTTTTAATGCGATTACAAACGACTAATCAATTTACATTGTCACACACGCAACAATGTCAAGCTCACCAACACCAACACTCATCTTTCTCTCTCACCTCGGGGTTCGCTTCCAAAGGCATGAGGCATTGGTGTTGTGCTGACATCGCTTTAGAAAGACAAAGACGGCCGGGACAATAAAGAGATACAAAGACGGACGGGTGCTTAGACAGAGAGATACAAAAGCGCTCCGCAATTTGCTTCCAATGCGGCGGCGAAATTCCTTTTATAGTCGGCGCCACGCCCTGCGCGGTGACGTCACGGCGGGGGGCGGGGCCCCGCGGGGTGGGGGGAGGGGCCGGTGACGTCACCCGTCCAGAACGTTCGCAGCGGATAGAGAATGGGGCGGCTGTTATTTATTTATTTATAATTTGCTGCGTTCCCCGACTTACGAACATGCATGGTTGTGTTCGTAAGTCGGGGTTGTTCGTAAGTTATCAACTTTGCTCCCCTGTTACAACACGGGGAATTGATTTAAAAGTTGTATAACCTCCTGTAGATGTAGATGCCACTGGTTCTTCACGTTCTGCAGATGTAGATGCCACTGGTTCTTCACGTTCTGCAGATGTAGATGCCACTGGTTCTTCACGTTCTGCAGATGTAGATGCCACTGGTTCTTCAAGTTCTGTAGATGTAGATGCCACTGGTTCTACACGTTCTGCAGATGTAGATGCCACTGGTTCTTCACGTTCTGTAGATGTAGATGCCACTGGTTCTTCAAGTTCTGTAGATGTAGATGCCACTGGTTCTTCACGTTCTGCAGATGTAAATGCCACTGGTTCTTCACGTTCTGCAGATGTAGATGCCACTGGTTCTTCACGTTCTGCAGATGTAGATGCCACTGGTTCTTCACGTTCTGCAGATGTAGATGCCACTGGTTCTTCACGTTCTGCAGATGTAGATGCCACTGGTTCTTCACGTTCTGCAGATGTAAATGCCACTGGTTCTTCAAGTTCTGTAGATGTAGATGCCACTGGTTCTTCACGTTCTGCAGATGTAGATGCCACTGGTTCTTCACGTTCTGCAGATGTAGATGCCACTGGTTCTTCACGTTCTGTAGATGTAGATGCCACTGGTTCTTCAAGTTCTGTAGATGTAGATGCCACTGGTTCTTCACGTTCTGCAGATGTAAATGCCACTGGTTCTTCAAGTTCTGTAGATGTAGATGCCACTGGTTCTTCACGTTCTGCAGATGTAGATGCCACTGGTTCTTCAAGTTCTGTAGATGTAGATGCCACTGGTTCTTCACGTTCTGCAGATGTAGATGCCACTGGTTCTTCACGTTCTGCAGATGTAGATGCCACTGGTTCTTCACGTTCTACAGATGTAGATGCCACTGGTTCTTCACGTTCTGTAGATGTAGATGCCACTGGTTCTTCACGTTCTACAGATGTAGATGCCACTGGTTCTTCACGTTCTGCAGATGTAGATGCCACTGGTTCTTCACGTTCTGCAGATGTAGATGCCACTGGTTCTTCACGTTCTGTAGATGTAGATGCCACTGGTTCTTCACGTTCTGCAGATGTAGATGCCACTGGTTCTTCACGTTCTGTAGATGTAGATGCCACTGGTTCTTCACGTTCTACAGATGTAGATGCCACTGGTTCTTCAAGTTCTGCAGATGTAGATGCCACTGGTTCTTCAAGTTCTGTAGATGTAGATGCCACTGGTTCTTCACGTTCTGCAGATGTAGATGCCACTGGTTCTTCACGTTCTGCAGATGTAGATGCCACTGGTTCTTCACGTTCTACAGATGTAGATGCCACTGGTTCTTCACGTTCTGCAGATGTAGATGCCACTGGTTCTTCACGTTCTGTAGATGTAGATGCCACCGGTTCTTCACGTTCTACAGATGTAGATGCCACTGGTTCTTCACGTTCTGCAGATGTAGATGCAACTGGTTCTTCACGTTCTGTAGATGTAGATGCCACTGGTTCTTCATGTTCTGTAGATGTAGATGCCACTGGTTCTTCACGTTCTGCAGATGTAGATGCCACTGGTTCTTCACGTTCTGCAGATGTAGATGCCACTGGTTCTTCACGTTCTACAGATGTAGATGCCACTGGTTCTTCACGTTCTGTAGATGTAGATGCCACTGGTTCTTCACGTTCTACAGATGTAGATGCCACTGGTTCTTCACGTTCTGCAGATGTAGATGCCACTGGTTCTTCACGTTCTGCAGATGTAGATGCCACTGGTTCTTCACGTTCTGTAGATGTAGATGCCACTGGTTCTTCACGTTCTGCAGATGTAGATGCCACTGGTTCTTCACGTTCTGTAGATGTAGATGCCACTGGTTCTTCACGTTCTACAGATGTAGATGCCACTGGTTCTTCAAGTTCTGCAGATGTAGATGCCACTGGTTCTTCAAGTTCTGTAGATGTAGATGCCACTGGTTCTTCACGTTCTGCAGATGTAGATGCCACTGGTTCTTCACGTTCTGCAGATGTAGATGCCACTGGTTCTTCACGTTC
Organism: Lampetra fluviatilis; assembly: GCF_964198595.1. Taxonomy (NCBI): domain Eukaryota; kingdom Metazoa; phylum Chordata; class Hyperoartia; order Petromyzontiformes; family Petromyzontidae; genus Lampetra; species Lampetra fluviatilis. Next base: position 46,088 of record NW_027621260.1, read on the forward strand.
TACAGATGTAGATGCCACTGGTTCTTCACGTTCTGCAGATGTAGATGCCACTGGTTCTTCACGTTCTGTAGATGTAGATGCCACTGGTTCTTCACGTTCTACAGATGTAGATGCCACTGGTTCTTCACGTTCTGCAGATGTAGATGCAACTGGTTCTTCACGTTCTGTAGATGTAGATGCCACTGGTTCTTCATGTTCTGTAGATGTAGATGCCACTGGTTCTTCACGTTCTGCAGATGTAGATGCCACTGGTTCTTCACGTTCTGCAGATGTAGATGCCACTGGTTCTTCATGTTCTGCAGATGTAGATGCCACTGGTTCTAAAAGTTCTGCAGATGTAGATGCCACTGGTTCTTCACGTTCTGTAGATCTAGAGATACATAGAGACCCGTAGAGATACATAGAGACCCATAGAGATTCACAGAGACCCATAGAGATACACAGAGACCCATAAAGATACACAGAGACCTGTAGAGATACATAGAGACACATAGAGATTCACAGAGACCCATAAAGATACACAGAGACCCATAAAGATACACAGAGACCCATAAAGATACATAGAGACCCATAGAGATACATAGAGACACATAGAGACCCATAAAGATACATAGAGACCCATAGAGATTCACAGAGACCCATAGAGATTCACAGAGACCCATAAAGATACACAGAGACCCATAAAGATACATAGAGACCCATAGAGATACATAGAGACACATAGAGACCCATAAAGATACATAGAGACCCATAGAGATTCACAGAGACCCATAGAGATTCACAGAGACCCATAAAGATTCACAGAGACCCATAAAGATACATAGAGACCCATAGAGATACATAGAGACACATAGAGACCCATAAAGATACATAGAGACCCATAGAGATACATAGAGACCCATGGAGATACATAGAGATACACAGAGACCCATAGAGATACATAGAGACACATATAGATACATAGAGACCCATAGAGATTCACAGAGACCCATAGAGATACATAGAGACCCATAGAGATACATAGAGACATGTAGAGATACATAGAGACCCATAGAGATACACAGAGACCCATAGAGATTCACAGAGACCCATAGAGATACATAAAGACCCATAGAGATACACAGAGACCCATAGAGATACATAGAGACCTGTAGAGATACATAGAGACCCATAGAGATACACAGAGACCCATAGAGATACACAGAGACCCATAGAGATACATAGAGACCCATAGAGATACACAGAGACCCATAGAGATACACAGAGACCCATAGAGATACATAGAGACCCATAGAGATACACAGAGACCCATAGAGATACACAGAGACCCATAGAGATACATAGAGACCCATAGAGATACACAGAGACCCATAGAGATGCATAAAGACCCATAGAGACACATAGAGACCCATAGAGATACACAGAGACCCATAGAGATGCATAAAGACCCATAGAGATTCACAGAGACCCATAGAGATTCACAGAGACCCATAGAGATTCACAGAGACCCATAAAGATACACAGAGACCCATAAAGATACATAGAGACCCATAGAGATACATAGAGACACATAGAGACCCATAAAGATACATAGAGACCCATAGAGATTCACAGAGACCCATAGAGATTCACAAAGACCCATAAAGATACACAGAGACCCATAAAGATACATAGAGACCCATAGAGACCCATAAAGATACATAGAGACCCATAGAGATACATAGAGACACATAGAGACCCATAAAGATACATAGAGACCCATAGAGATACATAGAGACCCATGGAGATACATAGAGATACACAGAGACCCATAGAGATACATAGAGACACATATAGATACATAGAGACCCATAGAGATTCACAGAGACCCATAGAAATACATAGAGACCCATAGAGATACATAGAGACCTGTAGAGATACATAGAGACCCATAGAGATACACAGAGACCCATAGAGATTCACAGAGACCCATAGAGATACATAAAGACCCATAGAGATACACAGAGACCCATAGAGATACATAGAGACCTGTAGAGATACATAGAGACCCATAGAGATACACAGAGACCCATAGAGATACACAGAGACCCATAGAGATACATAGAGAACCATAGAGATACACAGAGACCCATAGAGATACACAGAGACCCATAGAGATACATAGAGACCCATAGAGATACACAGAGACCCATAGAGATACACAGAGACCCATAGAGATACATAGAGACCCATAGAGATACACAGAGACCCATAGAGATGCATAAAGACCCATAGAGACACATAGAGACCCATAGAGATACACAGAGACCCATAGAGATGCATAAAGACCCATAGAGATTCACAGAGACCCATAGAGATTCACAGAGACCCATAAAGATACACAGAGACCCATAAAGATACATAGAGACCCATAGAGATTCACAGAGACCCATAGAGATTCACAGAGACCCATAAAGATACACAGAGACCCATAAAGATACATAGAGACCCATAGAGATACATAGAGACACATAGAGACCCATAAAGATACATAGAGACCCATAGAGATTCACAGAGACCCATAGAGATTCACAGAGACCCATAAAGATACACAGAGACCCATAAAGATACATAGAGACCCATAGAGATACATAGAGACACATAGAGACCCATAAAGATACATAGAGACCCATAGAGATACATAGAGACCCATGGAGATACATAGAGATACACAGAGACCCATAGAGATACATAGAGACCCATAGAGATTCACAGAGACCCATAGAGATACATAGAGACCCATAGAGATGCATAAAGACCCATAGAGATACACAGAGACCCATAGAGATACACAGAGACCCATAGAGATGCATAAAGACCCATAGAGACACATAGAGACCCATAGAGATACACAGAGACCCATAGAGATGCATAAAGACCCATAGAGATATATAGAGACCCATAGAGATACACAGAGACCCATAGAGATGCATAAAGACCCATAGAGATACATAGAGATACACAGAGATACACAGAGACCCATAGAGATACATAGAGACCCATAGAGATACACAGAGACCCATAGAGATGCATAAAGACCCATAGAGATACATAGAGACACATACCCGTACCCTAACCGTACCCATAGAGATACATAGAGATACATAGAGACCCATAAATATACATAGAGACCTGTAGAGATACATAGAGACCCATATAGACACATAGAGACCCATAGAGATACACAGAGACCCATAAAGATACATAGAGACCTGTAGAGATACATAGAGACCCATATATTAAACTAAAACGAAACTTTTTAAACACTTATTTCACCAGGTAAAGCGCACTTAGGCTATTATATTCGTTTTCATAAGCGACCTGGCTATCACAAATGATAGGTGCTCAACCAATTGCCGATATCATGAACATCATCGCCTCTCCATACGAAGATTTATAGCGGCAAAATAAATGTAAACAAACCAAAAGACGCGATCGGCGAGTTTTACACGCAATGTGTGAGGCAAAAGGGGGGCTACTTTCCCTCAAGAAATGCAATAAAATAAACTTTAAACCTTTTTTTAAATATTTATTAAAGTTATCCTTGTAGTATAAACAAATTTAGTGGAAAAAGGCCGGCGGTGGTGACCTCAAGAGGGCTCTGGTCGCCGAGTGGATCCCGTGGGTAGCGTGGCCGAGCGGTCTAAGGCGCTGGATTAAGGCTCCAGTCTCTTCGGAGGCGTGGGTTCAAATCCCACCGCTGCCAGTATATTTTTAATTAAAATTATTTTTAAAAAATCACAATTCAACAAACACTACACTATACGAGTATACACTACACACTACACTATACACTACACTATACTATACACTACACTAGTGTACTAGGACACTACACTATACACTACTATACACTACACTATCCACTACACTATACACTACACTATACACTACACTATACACTACACTACACACTACACTACACTATACACTACACTAGTGTACTAGGACACTACACTACTATACACTACACGATACACTACACTATACACTACACTATATACTACACTAGTGTACATTTAATGAATGCACCTACTGCCACTGCTGTTAGATGATAGATACACAAACAGAAAAAACTATTTAAAAATACATTTAATCAATGCAACTACTGCCACAACTGTGGGATAATAAAAACAACAAAACTATTTTAAAAAATTACAATAAAAAATCGATAGTTCCCATACCGGGAATTGAACCCGGGCCGCCTGGGTGAAAACCAGGAATCCTAACCACTAGACCATATGGGACTAGGCATCAACACCACCACTATCACTAAACACTACACTATATACTACACTATACACTACACTATATACTACATACACTATACACTAGTGCTGTACTAGCATACTACACTATACACTACACTATACACTAGTGCTGTACTAGCATACTACACTATACACTACACTATATACTACATACACTATACACTACACTATACACTACACTATACACTACTACACTATCCACTACACTATACACTACACTATACACTACATACACTACACTATACACTACTATACACTACACTACACACTACACTATACACTACACTATACACTACACTATACACTACTACACTATCCACTACACTATACACTACACTATACACTACATACACTACACTATACACTACTACACTATACACTACTACACTACACTATACACTACACTATACACTACTACACTATCCACTACACTATACACTACACTATACACTACATACACTACACTATACACTACTATACACTACACTACACACTACACTATACACTACACTATACACTACACTATACACTACTACACTATCCACTACACTATACACTACACTATACACTACATACACTACACTATACACTACTATACACTACACTACACACTACACTATACACTACACTATACACTACACTATACACTAGTGCTGTACTAGCATACTACACTATACACTACACTATACACTACTACACTATACACTACTACACTATCCACTACACTATACACTACATACACTACACTATACACTACTATACACTACACTATACACTACACTAGTGTACTAGGACACTATACACTACACTATACACTACACTATACACTACACTATACACTGCACTATACACTACACGATACACTACACGATACACTACACTAAATACTACACTAGTGTACATTTAATGAATGCAACTACTGCCACTGCTGTTAGATGATAGATACACAAACAGAAAAAACTATTTAAAATACATTTAATCAATGCAACTACTGCCACAACTGTGGGATAATAAAAACAACAAAACGATAAAAACAATTACAATAAAAAAACCGGTAGTTCCCATACCGGGAATTGAACCCGGGCCGCCTGGGTGAAAACCAGGAATCCTAACCACTAGACCATATGGGACTAGGCATCAACACCACCACTATCACTATACACTACACTATATACTACACTATACACTACATACACTACACTATACACTAGTGGTCCTAAGCAAGCAAGCGAACTTAATATAAAGGATTTAAAAATAAAGAGTATGAATCCTTGCAGACACGAAAGCTTCAAATCTAAAAAAAAAATCTATGTTTTTGACTATTTTATGATAGAATATCGTATTGTCATCAGTATGACACACCTACATGAAGTTTGCAGTCGATAGCGCATTGGGAAGTGTGTAAACATTGAGTTACAAGATTTATTTTTTGAGGATTTTTGAGGAAGTGAGTTTAAACAGGACCCTGCGGGGTGGGCTGGTAGGAACGAATAACCAAATAATATAAACATAATGTATTATTACACTTGTTAAGCCAGGAAAGCCCCACTGAGTCAAAAGGTTTTTGTAGGGTCCTGCCAAGTGTTTGCAGTAGGGGTCGATGTTGATACACGGACGGACGGACGGACGATATAATCTATTGGTGGTCTGGTCCACTTCGTTCCTACCAGTATAATAAAAACGTCTCCCTGCAGTTGCAGCTTCTGAACAGCAGGGGGCGCTGTGACACTACAGCGCCACCAAACAACGATTTTTTTGTGTTTAATTAACACAACTACCATATTATTGGTTCTTTCGGTAAAGTCACGTAGGTAGAAAATAAAAAATAAAATAAATAAAAATGTTAATGAATTCAAAATAATAAAAGCTAAAAATAGCCACAACGTTGTGTTGCGATCGAAACGTCGTGGGGGTTTTTTTTTGCTTTTATTATTTTAAATTTTTTTTATGTACGTGACTTTACTGAACTTCAAGTTCAAGTTCAAGTTCATTTATTAGGTATAGCCCTGTGAGCCATTCAGCTCTTGAATCGGGTGCAACCGCAACAAACAAAAAACAAAAACATGAACAAAAAAACATCTTAAAGTGAATATGTGACTAAGTGCAAACAGAAAATCCAAGAAAAGACAGCAAAATATTGCAGAAAAAACACCGTACACCAACGCTGTGTGCAAAAATCCCAGTGGGATGCAAGTCAAACAACAACAACAACAACCACAAGACAGCTTAAATTAAGGCCATCAGTCTAACTCTGTACTACAACAAACAAACATGGCTAAACCAATACACTTTTCGAAATCACCAAAATAAAGCCATGAAAGCAATGAAAAAGCAATCATAGGAACTGTGACAGAATTTTCACAATAAATGGCATAAACAACATGTACTACCAAAACCCTGCAGCCATAGCTGGCTGCATGAGTCACTCCACCTTTAAGATCAGCACACTAAATCAAAACACAGGTCATACTTTGTAGCGATCATCCGGAGCGAAACATTTTATTTTAGGTCACTGAATAGCACTGGCAGCTAGGGGTGTACAACTCCTCTAGAGCAGTTTTGAGTGAAGATCTCATAGGTAGTGACTCAAGTTTCAATTTATTGGCAACAGCATTCCAGACCCTGGGGGCATCAATAGCAAAGGCCCTTCCTCCAGTATATGTACGGCAATAGGGAATATTAAGCTGGTAAATGAGTGTAGACCTTAGGTCAAATTTGTTCTTTGAAACAGAGATGAGATCCAGCAGGTAATCTGCAGATTCTTTTGCAAGTACATCATGAATAAATAAGATCTGGTGCACAAGCCGTCGAACATTCAGAGATGTTAAGTTTGACCCAATGTAGAGGTCACAGTGGTGAGTCCTATATGGGCAGTTCAATGCAAATCTTAAGGCCGAGTGATACATTGAGTCAAGCTTCTTCAGTACAGTACTTGGGGCTGATTTATAAACAATGTCACAGTAATCAAGTAGAGGCAGTATGGTAGCTTTAATCAATTCCAAACGGAACATAGGGGGGAAGCAGTGCTTGTGTCGATATAGAAAACCAATTTTAATTTTTGTCTTTTTCCCAATATAATCAATGTGATCTTCAAAATTCAGTTTTGAATCCAGGATGATCCCAAGATACTTATAGATCTTAACTTGCTCTATTTGATCATTATTTAAGGAATGTAATTTGGGGAAAATAACTTCCCGCTTTAGTCCTGGTGAGAAGCATAGCACCTTGGTTTTGGCAGGATTTAGGACTAGTTTAAGAGCAACTAGCTGATGTTGTAGTTTGTTGAAATCACTCTGGAGCTTAGCAATCACGTCATCCGGAGAGCGGCCAGCAGTAATTAGTACCGTGTCATCTGCAAAAAGATTTACCCTGGAATAATCCAGTTCAGTGCCCAAGTCATTTACATAAAGAGAGAACAAGAGGGGGCCGAGAATGGAACCCTGTGGAACCCCTTTTGTTATCTTAACACTGTTTGACCTCCAACCATCTGTGAATACAGTTTGGGTGCGAGAAAAGAGGTAATTTTTTAACCATTTTACTGTGTTTTCGGAAAAACCGAGGCAACTTATTTTACTAAGCAGGATGTTGTGGTCTACTGTATCAAAAGCTTTGGACAAGTCAAGAAAAAGACAGGCGCAGTACTGCTTATTATCAAGGCTACTGTAAATGTGATTCATAGAGTCTAATGCAGCAGATGTGGTGCTGTATTTTTTTCGGAACCCAGATTGTTTTAGATGTAATAGATTGTTGGCGGACAGGAAACTGATAATTTGGTAGTTCAATAATTTTTCAAAAATTTTCATCAACGGGGACAAAATTGAGATAGGTCGGTAGTTATTTGGATCATCTTTAGGGCCCCCTTTGTGAAGTGGACGAACATAGGAATGTTTCCATTCTAGAGGAACTGATGCTTCTTTGATGGACAGGTTGAAAATATGGGCTATAGGTTTGTATATTAGGTGACCAACACTTAGTAGAGCAAAGACGGGAATACTATCTGCTCCGGTAGAGGAGGACCCTTTGAGGAAGGACAGTTGTTTCAGAACATTACTTTCGTGGATTGGCTGAAAACTAAATTCGCTTAATGTTTGGATAGGGGTGTAGGAATTTGCATGAGCAGGGGTGACTCCCAATAGATTATCAAATAGGGTACCAGCTTCAGAAAAATGAAGGTTAAAATTGTCAACTATTTTTTGGGGATCTGAAAAATATTCCCCATTTCGGTTAAGCTGAACGGGCAGATGATCTGTTTTGGATGCCTTTTCGATACATTTGATTGTTTTCCAGAAAATCCTGGCATTTCCATGAGATTCAAGGAGAGTAGAAGAGAAGTAGTCATTTTTTGCATGCCGTATTTTTTTGACGCATCTATTCCTTAAAATCCTGTATTCTAGCCAGTCATTAACCAAATTACTTTTCTGAGCACATGCCCAAGCCTTGTCTCTAGTTTTCATGAGTTTTGTAATCAAAGGATCAAACCATGGTGGACGATTGCCTTTAGTTTTAAATTTAACCAACGGAGCATGTTTGTTAAGAATTTGTAGAAACGTGTACCTGAAGGTCTCCCAAGCCGTAGTCAGGTTTGGAATATCACAGACCTTGTCAATATCCGAGTGAAGCACATCATTAGTAAATGCCTGTATGCTGAAGTGTCTCATGGAGTGCTTCTCAACCAATTTAGGGGGGGCTTTGTGTCTGGCTGATGATCTCACCCCAAAAATGAAGGAGTGATCACTAAGGTTATTACCTAGAACACCAGTCAGTGCGAAATTGTGAGGGGCATTTGTCAATAGGACGTCAAGCAGAGATGACTGTCCCGGATTTTTTAGGTTGGGTCTTGTGGGGACATTTATTAATTGAAACAGGTTAAATTCATCTGCAAAATTTGTGGCCACGGCCGGCGGGTTTAGCCAATTCCAATTTAGATCACCCACTAAAACTATTTCACCTTTAGGGAGGCCCCCAAGAAGCTCTCTCAGTGCAGATGCAGCTTCAACATCCTTACCACTAGGCGGTCTATAGCAGCACACTACCAATATGTGTTGATTATTAGGGAGAGTTATTCTGAGAGCCAGACCTTCAAAGCAACATTTTTTAAACAAGGAGTGAGCTGGTGAACATGCAATAGTATTACGAACATAGATGGCAATTCCACCTCCTTTAGATCCTCGGTCAAGCCGAAAAAGGTTGTAGTTGTCAATCGTAATCTGCAAGTCATTGACGGCAGGAGTGAGAAATGTTTCTGTTAGGCAAAATATGTCCGGGTCAAGATTTGCTACTTCTAGTTTTAGTTGACTTAATTTAATCAAAAGCCCTCTGATGTTGACATGTAGAACACCAACACCTTTTCTGCCAGAAAAATCTACAGAATTATATGAGTTCTTTACATTTGGGCCAGGATGAAGCTCAATACCACCCAGAAATAAGAAAAGTAGAATTAATAGTTTGCACAGGTATTTTCTGTGAAAGGATGAAGAGCGACGAACCTTGGACGAATAGCAGCAGCTCACAGATGGTGTTATTTTTAAGAGCAGAATGAAGTTTGGAAGGAGTGCTGGTGAAGTAATGGGACAAAGATAGGGTTTAAAAGGATACAATGATGGAGTGTAGAAGTGTCTATAAGTTGTTTCATTAGCAGGTGTAGTGGCAAATTTAGCAATAAGTATTGACGCGAAGTAACGCGGGTAGCCGTTTGTAGAGTTGAGTGTGGCACTAGATATGGCCGGGAAGGACAGTAGTAAGATACACAGCAGGTGAATTGACATCTTTAAAACACTAAATTTAAACACACAAACAGCTCACTCACACGCAGCTCACCCTCACCCACTCTCACGCACAGCCCACACCCATGCAGCACAACGCACACACGGCCGCACACGCCGCCGCCATCTTGCTGCTGTTGTTGTTGCAGCTGCTGTTGTTGTTGCAGCTGCTGTTGTTGTTGCAGCTGCTGTTGTTGTTGCAGCTGCTGTTGTTGCAGCTGCTGTTGTTGTTGCAGCTGCTGTTGTTGTTGTTGCAGCTGCTGTTGTTGTTGTTGCAGCTGCTGTTGTTGTTGTTGCAGCTGCTGTTGTTGTTGTTGCAGCTGCTGTTGTTGTTGTTGCAGCTGCTGTTGTTGTTGTTGCAGCTGCTGTTGTTGTTGTTGCAGCTGCTGTTGTTGTTGCAGCTGATGTTGCAGCTGCTGTTGCAGCTGCTGTTGCAGCTGCTGTTGTTGTTGCAGCTGCTGTTGTTGTTGCAGCTGCTGTTGTTGTTGCAGCTGCTGTTGTTGTTGCAGCTGCTGTTGTTGTTGCAGCTGCTGTAGCAGCTGCAGCCGACCCAACTGCAGTTGCAGGAGTCATACACGAAGCAGCCGCAGCTGTGTGTACTACAGCAGAGCAGCAGCGGGCGTGCGGCCTGGAGGCGCCGAGGCCGAATAGTTGCGTGATGTGGACGTGGAGAGGCGAGATGTTTGGCCCATCAGCTTCATTGTTCTGCTTCCATTGACGAGCACCCTCCACGTAGGCCTCGACGTAGGCCCCCACGTAGGCCCCCACGTGGGCCCCGACGTAGGCCTCGAAGTAGGCCTCGACGTAGGCCCCGACGTAGGCCTCGAAGTAGGCCTCGACGTAGGCTTCTATGTAGGCCCCCACGTGGGCCTCGACGTGGGCCCCGACGTAGGCCTCTATGTAGGCCTCCACGTAGGCCTCTATGTAGGCCTCCACGTGGGCCTCGACGTAGGCCCCGACGTAGGCCTCTATGTAGGCCCCCACGTGGGCCTCGACGTGGGCCCCGACGTAGGCCTCTATGTAGGCCTCCACGTGGGCCCCGACGTAGGCCTCTATGTAGGCCTCCACGTAGGCCTCGACGTAGGCCCCGACGTAGGCCTCTATGTAGGCCCCCACGTGGGCCCCGACGTAGGCCTCTATGTAGGCCTCGACGTAGGTCCCGACGTAGGCCCCCACGTAGGCCCCCACGTGGGCCCCGACGTAGGCCTCGAAGTAGCCTCGACGTAGACGTAGGCCCCGACGTAGGCCACGAAGTAGGCCTCGACGTAGGCTTCTATGTAGGCCCCCACGTGGGCCTCGACGTAGGCCCCGACGTAGGCCTCTCGGATCCCTCAGGACAGC
>NW_027621260.1:60000-86052 GCF_964198595.1 Lampetra fluviatilis
GACCCATAGAGATCCATAGAGACCCATAGAGATACATAGAGACCCATAGAGATACATAGAGACCCATAGAGATACATAGAGACCCATAGAGATACACAGAGACCCATAGAGATACATAGAGACCCATAGAGATACATAGAGACCCATAGAGATACATAGAGACCCATAGAGATCCATAGAGACCCATAAAGATACATAGAGACCCATAGAGATACATAGAGACCCATAGAGACACATAGAGACCCATAGAGATCCATAGAGACCCATAGAGATACATAGAGACCCATAGAGATACATAGAGACACATAGAGATTCACAGAGACCCATAGAGATACACAGAGACCCATAGAGATACATAGAGACCCATAGAGATACACAGAGACCCATAGAGATACATAGAGACCCATAGAGATACATAGAGACCCATAGAGATACACAGAGACCCATAGAGATCCATAGAGACCCATAGAGATACATAGAGACCCATAGAGATACATAGAGACCCATAGAGATACATAGAGACCCATAGAGATACACAGAGACCCATAGAGATACATAGAGACCCATAGAGATACATAGAGACCCATAGAGATACACAGAGACCCATAGAGATCCATAGAGACCCATAGAGATACATAGAGACCCATAGAGATACATAGAGACCCATAGAGATCCATAGAGACCCATAGAGATACATAGAGACCCATAGAGATTCATAGAGACCCATAGAGACACATAGAGACCCATAGAGATTCACAGAGACCCATATAGACACATAGAGACCCATATAGACACATAGAGACCCATAGAGATACATAGAGACCCATAGAGATACATAGAGACCCATAGAGATTCACAGAGACCCATATAGACCCATAGAGACCCATATAGACACATAGAGACCCATAGAGATACATAGAGACCCATAGAGATACATAGAGACCCATAGAGATACATAGAGACCCATAGAGATACATAGAGACCCATAGAGATACATAGAGACCCATAGAGATACATAGAGACCCATAGAGATACACAGAGACCCATAGAGACCCATAGAGATACATAGAGACCCATAGAGATACACAGAGACCCATAGAGATCCATAGAGACCCATAGAGATACATAGAGACCCATAGAGATACATAGAGACCCATAGAGATACATAGAGACCCATAGAGATACACAGAGACCCATAGAGATACATAGAGACCCATAGAGATACATAGAGACCCATAGAGATACATAGAGACCCATAGAGATCCATAGAGACCCATAAAGATACATAGAGACCCATAGAGATACATAGAGACCCATAGAGACACATAGAGACCCATAGAGATCCATAGAGACCCATAGAGATACATAGAGACCCATAGAGATACATAGAGACACATAGAGATTCACAGAGACCCATAGAGATACACAGAGACCCATATAGATACATAGAGACCCATAGAGATACATAGAGACCCATAGAGATACATAGAGACACATAGAAATACACAGAGACCCACATATACCCATAGAGATACACAGAGACCCATAGAGATACATAGAGACCCATAGAGATACATAGAGACCCATAGAGATACATAGAGACACATAGAAATACACAGAGACCCACATATACCCATAGAGATACACAGAGACCCATAGAGATACATAGACACCCATAGAGATACATAGACACCCATAGAGATACATAGAGACACATAGAAATACACAGAGACCCACATATACCCATAGAGATACACAGAGACCCATAGAGATACATAGAGACCCATAGAGATACATAGAGACCCATAGAGATGCATAAAGACCCATAGAGATACATAGAGACCCATAGAGATACATAGAGACCCATAGAGATACACAGAGACCCATAGAGATACATAGAGACACATACCCGTACCCTAACCGTACCCGGCCGCACCAGGGTCGCAAACGGGAACCCGTACCCGGCCGTACCCGTACCCTACCCGTACCCTACCCGTACCCGTACCCTACCCGTACCCTACCCGTACCCTACCCCTACCCGTACCCTACCCGTACCCTACCCATACCCGTACCCTACCCGTACCCTACCCGTACCCTACCCATACCCGTACCCTACCCGTACCCTACCCGATACCCGTACCCTACCCGTACCCGTACCCTACCCGTACCCTACCCGTACCCTACCCGTACCCTACCCGTACCCTACCCGTACCCGTACCCTACCCGTACCCGTACCCTACCCGTACCCTACCCGTACCCTACCCATACCCGTACCCTACCCGTACCCTACCCGTACCCGTACCCTACCCGTACCCGTACCCTACCCGTACCCTACCCGTACCCTACCCATACCCGTACCCTACCCGTACCCTACCCGTACCCTACCCGTACCCGTACCCTACCCGTACCCTACCCATACCCGTACCCTACCCGTACCCTACCCGTACCCTACCCATACCCGTACCCTACCCGTACCCTACCCATACCCGTACCCTACCCGTACCCTACCCGTACCCGGCCGGGTACGGGTAGGGTACGGGTATCGGGTACCCGGTTGCGACCTCTGGGTAGCGGCTCACCCACGCAGCACTGCCACAGTCCTGTGGGCGCACCACGCGAGACGCGCCGTCCCGCCGTATTCAGGCAAAATCAACGGGCATCTTACACGCAAACAACATTCATGAGAAGGCAAGAACGGTGGGTTTACGGAGAGCGGAGACGACTCGTAGAGGCAACGAGTTTATTCCAATAAACGGTAACAGCCACAGTCACAGCCTTGACTAGGACAACGGCCCTTTTTAAATCCTTTACATTAAGTTCGCTCGCTCGCGCGCTTGCTTAGGACCGTGCAAATCTTTCGGTCGTTTCTTAACCCACTTCCCGTGATCCAATCGAGCTGACATTTTGCCACACAGACTCGTTGTGCGTGACAATTGATTTTTTCCAAAATTTTCTACATTTTAGGACTAAAATATTATATTTAATTACCAATTTCTTAATGGTGGCAGGCAATCATCTGACCCATAGGTGGCAGCCATCTCAAGCCAGAGGACGAGAGGACTCTAGCCGCCACGCATATAAAGGATTTAGAGTGAAACACTTTGTTTTTACGGGTTATACTTGTTATCCACTGCCTGGGGAGGTACGGCCTCCGGACTAGCGTGCCCTAACACGGGGCTACGGGCTCTAAGTCCTCCGGCTACAAGTGACCTAGGGGAGGCTACACTGACCGGCCCAGCCAAGGTACGGGTCCTGACCACTGGCCCACTCAGACACGGCCCTTACAAGGACGGCTAGGGGATCCCAGTCCTAGGCTGGCCGGTCTTCTTGCTTCGGTCTTGGACCCTTCCCGAGGTCCGGCTTTTATACCCAGCTCCGGTGCGTCCGACCCTGGCCACGCCTCCCTTCCAGAGAATTCCAGGGGGGAGTCTCGGGGGATCCCAGTCCTAGTGTAGAGAAGTTCCGACGGACGTACTCGGAGACGGAGGTAAGTTAAGGGCTTCGGCCAGGGTTTATTGAAGCTGTTACAATAACACACAGCAGGGTGCACAACTCCCAGGGGCTAGGGGGGTCCTACTCTGAGTCTGGGTCCCTGCCAGCTAGCTCCGGTCTCTCTCTCGTGTCGGATCGTGGACTCTGCCGACTCCACCGAGCGGAGAGAGAAACGCCTCTACGGCTACCACCGGCTTCTCCCCAGACTCACCACTCGATCCCCTCTCTCTACCCACTGGTTCCCTCTTCACCCTGCTTACTTTACCCGTTCCCACGGTGACCCCGCTTGCGTCACGGGGTCTCCCTTAAGTCCCCTAGGAGACGTGACGTCATCGCACTGAACGGCACACCTGACGTCACGTCCCCATTTTACTCTACACTAGGCTGGCCGGTCTTCTGGCTTCAGTCCTGGATTGGGCCCGGACCCTTCCCGAGGTCCGGCTTTTATACCCAGCTCCGGTGCGTCCGACCCTGGCCACGCCTCCCTTCCAGAGAATTCCAGGGGGAGTCTCGGGGGGGATCCCAGTCCTAGGCCTTCTTGCTTCGGTCTTAGACCCTTCCCGAGGTCCGGCTTTTATACCCAGCTCCGGTGCGTCCGACCCTGGCCACGCCTCCCTTCCAGAGAATTCCAGGGGGAGTCTCGGGGGGGATCCCAGTCCTAGGCCTTCTTGCTTCGGTCTTGGACCCTTCCCGAGGTCCGGCTTTTATACCCAGCTCCGGTGCGTCCGACCCTGGCCACGCCTCCCTTCCAGAGAATTCCAGGGGGGGGTCACGTGGGATCCCAGAACACACCGCAGCCCCCTCCTGCTTTGGGGCTGGGGAATGTAGCGGAGTCACGTGCCGGTGTCAGTTACTGCCCCTGGGCTTCATTACAAAAAAAAAATGGGATTTTTTTTTAGATGTAAAGATTAGCTAGTATCCAAAACAATGCACGCGGTCTTTGAATATAAAATTCCGAGGTTTGTTGCTCAAGGTGATACAGTTGCTACAACGCATCAGCAGTTGCAAGGCACAGACGGTTGGCAACGGTTCATGATCAATAAAAGCACCATAATCAATAGTCAGCAAACGACTCCACACACTCACAATGTCATCCACATTTTTTTTTTGGCAAAGCGCTCGTGTATTCTATTCTATTCCACTGCTAACAGCTGTAGTTGCCAATGTTACAACATTTCGATGTAAAGCTTTCGTGACTGCAGGGATTCATCTTCTTGGTTCTTTCGGTAAAGTCATCACGTAGAAGGGAAGTAATCAAATAATAAAATAATTCTCACGACGTTTCGGCCACAACGCAAGCAGCCGTCCTCAGGTGGAGAGCAGGTCTGTCGAGTAGACAGAGTTATTTTATTATGTTTTATTTTTATTATTTTATTACTTCCCTTCTACGTGACGACTTTACCGAAAGAACCAAGAAAATGTTACAACAGTAGACATACACGAATGTTAAAGTGATCTATCTTACATCCAAGAGGGGGGAACAGGGATGGGTACGGGGAGGGAGATTGGATAGATGATGAAAGGATGGGGGGGGGGGGCAGGGAGAAGAGTTGATGCATTAAAACTTGAGCGACACACATTTAAAGTACCTGACGCACAGCATCGATCGGCACCACCATTCGTCACCATCATAGGGGCCGTCCATAAATGACGTCACGGGATTTTGGAGATTTTTGACCCCCCCCCTCGTCACACGGCGTCACAAAAAGTCAGACCCCCCCTCAAATATGACGTCACAAAGCTCTGCCCCTCCCCCCCCAAAACCATATTTACATTTTGAAAATAAAACACGCTTTAAATCGCTTTAAACTGTTGTCATTATTTAAAGTTGCGCATTTTGATTTGACGTCACATTTCTCAACCCTCCCCCCCCCCCTCGTTACACATCGTCACAAAAATCTGACCCCCCCCCACCCCCCAGGTGCGTGACATCATTTATGGACGGCCCCATAGTTATGGCACACCGGATCAGCCACGGCAATAATGTGGAACTAGCGGCAGCATTGCGTCATCTGGTCCAACACCATGTGAGACTAGGCTCTAAGGAAAGCTGTCTCGGGTGTGAACCAATCAGCTTCAAGGACCATGTGAGACCAGGCTCTAAGGAAAGCTGTCTCGGGTGTGAACCAATCAGCGTCAAGGACCATGTGAGACTAGGCTCTAAGGAAAGCTGTCTCGGGTGTGGACCAATCAACTTCAAGGACCATGTGAGACTAGGCTCTAAGGAAAGCTGTCTCGGGTGTGGACCAGTCAACTTCAAGGACAGTGCACATACATTATCAGAGTTGTGGTTTTTGTTTGCATTACGACTGCAGGTATTGTGGTCTATGCAAACATGACTCCTTGTAAAAGAACGGTGTCAGTTTTGTTGCCAGATAGAAGGGTAAAAAAACAATTATCATAGCGGCAGCATTGCATGATAAACACTGGAGCCTGCCACAGGATAAGTAATAACACTGTCAAGCTGACAACAACAATAACAGGGGTGGTTGTCATTATCAGCGGCTCGGGCCTGGCTGGCTGTGGGTTAAACTTTAATAAAAACAGGTCGACGACAAGCGCCTGTGTCTCCCGTCTCTTTATTGCTTCGTTATCTGGACAGCTCGCGTTCCGCTCTCCCTCACGGTCGTTCCGTGGCACCTCGCGCACCGCTGGCAGACGGCGCGCTGGTGGGAGCCGTCTCCGTTTCGCCACGTAGCCGATGGCTCGCGGAGATTCCCGAAGTAGCCCAGATTCCACCAATTGACCAGGGGTGGTTTCTTCATTAGGGCGATTGGGCGACGCACCACCAATCTCAGCCGTCACTGTGCTTCTGGATATAGTCCAATCAGCGTCATGTCACTCTTCTGTGGAATACCGCCTCTTTTTGGGCGATTTCACTCCGGCTGAGAATCGCCCCGAGTGGCCCCGTAGACTTACATTCAAAGATGTTTTTTTTCGAACGGGGGGCGCTGCAATGCATTCTCTACGGCTTCCGGGAGGGCTCGCCCTAACGTGCCTACGTCATCACACGTGCTTACGTCATCATGCGTAAGCACGTTTCAGTCAACAATATTATTTGTCGCCACCTAGTGGAATCTTTAATAAAAGAAACTGAGTGGATTGTATTAATAGTGAGTATAGAAACAAACAAGATGTATTGTAAGAGTCACTTTATTTTTCATTAATATTAAAGAAGTGAAGTTGCCTTCACATGCTTAAGCTGTTAATTTATCCTTTGCATGGGTGGACCTTATCCTTATCAATCATCCAGACATTTGCCCCCCCCTGAGAGATTTTGCAGGAGCCGCCACTGTGTGTGTGTATCTCTATGGGTCTCGGTGAATCTCTATGTGTCTCTATGGGTCTCTATGTATCTCACAAAAACTTCAAATCTAGAATCGCGTAGATGGTTTCAGATGACAAAAAACGACGTTTCGACCGCCACGCAAGCTGGTCGTCATCCGATGACCGCCTGGTGACGACCGTTTGCGTCGCGATCGAAACGTCGTCGCTTTTTAAATCCTTTATATTAAGTTCACTTGCTTGCTTGCTTGCTCACTTAGGACCGTGCAAATCTTTCGGTCGTTGTTTAACCCACTTCCCGTGATCCAATCGAGCTGACATTTTGCCACACAGACTCGTTGTGCGTGACAATTGATTTTGGTGAAAATTTGTTTCCATAACTTTACACTTTTTAGGAAAAAAAATAATTTCATATTTAATTTAAAATACCAATGTGATAAAAATGAAACTCTTACTCAAGAAAAACAGAAATGAATAATAAAATAAAACTGATGCCACGCATATAAAAGATTTATAGTGAAAAACTTTGTTTTTACGGGTTAATTTTTATTTAAATCCTTTATATTAAGTTCGCTTGCTTGCTTAGGACCGTGCAAATCTTTCGGTCGTTTTTTAACCCACTTCCCGTGATCCAATCGAGCTGACATTTTGCCACACAGACTCGTTGTGCGTGACAATGCATTTTCGTGAAAAAAAATTGTCCAAAATTTGTACACTTTTTAGGACAAAAATATTATATTTAATGACCAATTGCTGAATGGTGCAATGCAATCATCTGACCCATAGGTGGCAGCCATCTCAAGCCAGAGGACGAGAGGACTCTAGCCGCCACGCATATAAAGGATTTAGAGTGAAACACTTTGAACTCTTGAGAATAATCGAGCGCTGAATCCGCGAACCCGTCTCTCGCCTGCACGTGTTCCAGCAACCTCAAATCAAAGTTGTTGTTATTGTTGTTGTTCCGTACGGCTCATGGGGAGAGGGGTGGGACGTACGGTGAAATAGAACGGGCGAAACTGAACAGAGGAGTGTTCGTATGACGAGAATCCAATGTACACATTGTTCAATAGAACAGGATTCTTACACGTCATTGAAAGTGTTGTTGTTGTGTGTACGGCGTGTTTTGTTGAAGGTGGTGCATTCTGAACGCTAAAAACTTTGGAACGCGTGATCTGTGACTGTTATCTTTGCTTCAGTTGTGCTCGGCATAGCCGCCTGACCTCCTGCCGCGGGGTATGCAACACTTCACGTGGCCTCAACGTGCACATAGCCTGGCACAAGCGGTTGTTGTGTGGTGTGTGTGGTGTGTATGTGTGGTGTGTGTGTGTGGTGTGTATGTGTGGTGTGTGTGGTTCGTGTGGTGTGTGCGGTGTGTGTTTGGTGTGTGTGTGGGTCGTGTGTGGTGTGTGTGGTTCGTGTGGTGTGTTTGGTGTGTGTGGCGTGTGTGGCGTGTGTTGTGTGTGTTGTGTGTGGTGTGTGTGGTTCGTGTGGTGTGTTTGGTGTGTGTTTGGTGTGTGTGGCGTGTGTATGGTGTGTGTTGTGTGTGGCAAGTGTGGTGTGCGGTGTGTGTTTGGTGTGTGTGGCGTGTGTATGGTGTGTGTTGTGTGTGGTGTGTGTGGTTCGTGTGGTGTGTTTGGTGTGTGTGGTTCGTGTGGTGTGTTTGGTGTGTGTTTGGTGTGTGTGGCGTGTGTATGGTGTGTGGTGTGTGTGGCAAGTGTGGTGTGCGGTGTGTGTTTGGTGTGTGTGGCGTGTGTATGGTGTGTGTTGTGTGGTGTGTGTGGCAAGTGTGGTGTGCGGTGTGTGTTTGGTGTGTGTGGCGTGTGTATGGTGTGTGTTGTGTTTGGTGTGTATGTGTGGTGTGTGTGTGTGGGTCGTGTGTGGTGTGTGTGGTTCGTGTGGTGTGTTTGGTGTGTGTTTGGTGTGTGTGGCGTGTGTATGGTGTGTGTTGTGTGTGGTGTGTATGTGTGGTGTGTGTGTGTGGGTCGTGTGTGGTGTGTGTGGTTCGTGTGGTGTGTGCGGTGTGTGTTTGGTGTGTGTGGCGTGTGTATGGTGTGTGTTGTGTGTGGTGTGTTTGTGTGGTGTGTGTGGTTCGTGTTGTGTGTTTGGTGTGTGTTTGGTGTGGTGTGTATGTGTGGTGTGTGTGGTTCGTGTGGTGTGTGCGGTGTGTGTTTGGTGTGTGTGGCGTGTGTATGGTGTGTGTTGTGTGGTGTGTATGTGTGGTTCGTGTGGTGTGCGGTGTGTGTTTGGTGTGTGTGGCGTGTGTATGGTGTGTGTTGTGTGTGGTGTGTATGTGTGGTGTGTGTGGTTCGTGTGGTGTGTTTGGTGTGTGTTTGGTGTGTGTGTGTGGGTCGTGTGTGGTGTGTGTGGTTCGTGTGGTGTGTGCGGTGTGTGTTTGGTGTGTGTGGCGTGTGTATGGTGTGTGTTGTGTGTGGTGTGTATGTGTGGTGTGTGTGGTTCGTGTGGTGTGTTTGGTGTGTGTTTGGTGTGTGTGTGTGGGTCGTGCGGTGTGTGTTTGGTGTGTGTGGCGTGTGTATGGTGTGTGTTGTGTGTGGTGTGTATGTGTGGTGTGTGTGTGTGGGTCGTGTGTGGTGTGTGGTTCGTGTGATGTGTGTGGTGTGTTTGGTGTGTGTGGCGTGTGTATGGTGTGTGTTGTGTATGTGTGGCATGTGTATGGTGTGTGTGGGTCGTGTGGTGTGCGGTGTGTGTTTGGTGTGTGTAGAGTGTGTGTGATGTGTGGAGGTGTGTGTGTGTGCACTAATCTCCATCTGTTCCATCTCACTCCCTTCTACCCCGTGTGTGGACTAATCCCCATCTGTTCCATCTCGCTCCCTTCTACCCCGTGGGTGGACTAATCCCCATCTGTTCCATCTCACCCCCTTCTACCCCGTGGGTGGACTAATCCCCATCTGTTCCATCTCACCCCCTTCTACCCCGTGGGTGGACTAATCCCCATCTGTTCCATCTCACCCCCTTCTACCCCGTGGGTGGACTAATCTCCATCTGTTCCATCTCACCCCCTTCTACCCCGTGGGTGGACTAATCTCCATCTGTTCCATCTCACCCCCTTCTACCCCGTGGGTGGACTAATCTCCATCTGTTCCATCTCACTCCCTTCCACCCCGTGGGTGGACTAATCTCCATCTGTTCCATCTCACTCCCTTCTACCCCGTGTGTGGACTAATCTCCATCTGTTCCATCTCACTCCCTTCCACCCCGTGTGTGGACTAATCCCCATCTGTTCCATCTCGCTCCCTTCCACCCCGTGGGTGGACTAATCTCCATCTGTTCCATCTCACTCCCTTCCACCCCGTGTGTGGACTAATCTCCATCTGTTCCATCTCGCTCCCTTCCACCCCGTGGGTGGACTAATCTCCATCTGTTCCATCTCACTCCACCTTCTACCCCGTGTGTGGACTAATCTCCATCTGTTCCATCTCTCTCCCTTCTACCCCGTGGGTGGACTAATCTCCATCTGTTCCATCTCACTCCCTTCTACCCCCGTGTGTGGACTAATCTCCATCTGTTCCATCTCTCTCCCTTCTACCCCGTGTGTGGACTAATCTCCATCTGTTCCATCTCTCTCCCTTCTACCCCGTGTGTGGACTAATCTCCATCTGTTCCATCCCACTCCCTTCTACCCCGTGTGTGGACTAATCTCCATCTGTTCCATCCCACTCCACCTTCTACCCCGTGTGTGGACTAATCTCCATCTGTTCCATCTCACTCCCTTCCACCCCGTGGGTGGACTAATCTCCATCTGTTCCATCTCACTCCACCTTCTACCCCGTGTGTGGACTAATCTCCATCTGTTCCATCTCACTCCCTTCTACCCCGTGTGTGGACTAATCTCCATCTGTTCCATCTCACTCCACCTTCTACCCCCGTGGGTGGACTAATCTCCATCTGTTCCATCTCTCTCCCTTCCACCCCGTGTGTGGACTAATCTCCATCTGTTCCATCTCACTCCACCTTCTACCCCGTGTGTGGACTAATCTCCATCTGTTCCATCTCTCTCCCTTCCACCCCGTGTGTGGACTAATCTCCATCTGTTCCATCTCACTCCACCTTCTACCCCGTGTGTGGACTAATCTCCATCTGTTCCATCCCACTCCCTTCTACCCCCGTGGGTGGACTAATCTCCATCTGTTCCATCTCTCTCCCTTCTACCCCGTGTGTGGACTAATCTCCATCTGTTCCATCTCGCTCCCTTCTACCCCGTGTGTGGACTAATCTCCATCTGTTCCATCTCACTCCCTTCTACCCCGTGTGTGGACTAATCTCCATCTGTTCCATCTCGCTCCACCTTCTACCCCGTGTGTGGACTAATCTCCATCTGTTCCATCTCGCTCCACCTTCTACCCCGTGTGTGGACTAGTCTCCATCTGTTCCATCTCACTCCCTTCTACCCCCGTGTGTGGACTAATCTCCATCTGTTCCATCTCTCTCCCTTCTAACACCGTGTGTGGACTTGGTGATGACGATGAGAGAAATCATTTTTATTTTCACTTTCAAAACGTTTTAATTGGAAATTTATACAAACATTGACAAAACACTGCAGTCGTGGTGAGTGAGTGACAGTGTGAGTGAGGAAGCGTGAGGGTGAGTGAGTGTGAGTGAGTGAGGTTGAGTGAGTGAGTGGGTGGGTGAGTGGGTTAGTGAGTGAGTGGGGGGGTGGGTGAGTGGGTGGGTGAGTGAGTGAGTGAGTGGGTGGGTGGGTGGGTGAGTGAGTGGGTGGGTGAGTGAGTGAGTGGGTGGGTGAGTGGGTTAGTGAGTGAGTGGGGGGGTGGGTGAGTGGGTGGGTGAGTGAGTGAGTGGGTGAGTGAGTGGGTGGGTGAGTGAGTGAGTGGGTGGGTGAGTGGGTTAGTGAGTGAGTGGGTGGGTGAGTGAGTGGGTGGGTGAGTGGGTGAGTGAGTGTGTGTGAGTGAGTGAGTTAGTGAGTGTGTGTCGACCCGTGGCACCTGCTGGGTCTGCCCCGTGACCTCCTGCCAGCGGGCGTTCGACACTTCACGTGGCAGCCTCAAGGTGCACATGGCCTGGCACAAGCGTCGTGGTGACGTCACCGCCACTTAGTGGCGAATGGCGGTTGTTGTTGTTGCGAGTGAGTGAGTGTGAGGTGAGAGTAAGTGAGTGTGAGTGAGTGAGTGTGAGAGTGTGTGAGTGTGAGTCAGTGAATATGAGTGAGTGAGTGAGAGAGTGAGTGAGAGAGTGAGTGAGTGTGAGAGTGTGTGAGTCAGTGAATATGAGTGAGTGAGTGTGAGAGTGAGTGAGAGAGTGAGAGGGTGAGTGTGTGTATGACTGAGTGAGTGTGAGTGAGTGTGAGTATGATTGAGTGTGAGTATGAGTGAGTGAGTGTGAGTGAGTGAGTGTGAGAGTGTGAGAGTGTGTGAGTCAGTGAATATGAGTGAGTGAGTGTGAGAGTGAGTGAGAGAGTGAGAGGGTGAGTGTGTGTATGACTGAGTGAGTGTGAGTGAGTGAGTGTGAGTACGATTGAGTGTGAGTATGAGTGAGTGAGTGTGAGAGTGAGTGAGTGAGTGTGTGTGAGTGTGAGTGACTGAGTGAGTGTGTGTGAGTGTGTGTGAGTGACTGAGTGAGTGTGAATGTGTAAGTGAGTGTGTGTGAATGAGTGAGTGTGTGTGAGTGTGTGTGAGTGTGTGTGAGTGAGTGAGTGTGAGTGTGTGTGAGTGAGTGTGTGTGAGTGTGAGTGTGTGTGAGTGAGTGTGTGTGAGTGTGTGTATGACTGAGTGAGTGAGTGACTGAGTGAGTGACTGAGTGAGTGTGAGTGAGAGTGAATGACTGAGTGAGTGTGTGTATGACTGAGTGAGTGACTGAGTGAGTGACTGAGTGAGTGTGTGAGTGACTGAGTGAGTGTGTGTGAGTGAGAGTGAATGACTGAGTGAGTGAGTGACTGAGTGACTGAGTGACTGAGTGAGTGACTGAGTGAGTGAGTGACTGAGTGAGTGACTGAGTGACTGAGTGTATGACTGAGTGAGTGACTGAGTGAGTGACTGAGTGAGTGAGTGACTGAGTGAGTGAGTGACTGAGTGACTGAGTGAATGAGTGACTGAGTGACTGAGTGAGTGAGTGACTGAGTGAGTGAGTGAGTGACTGAGTGAGTGACTGAGTGACTGAGTGAGTGACTGAGTGAGTGAGTGACTGAGTGACTGAGTGAGTGACTGAGTGACTGAGTGAGTGAGTGTGTGGGGTGGACTACTGCAAGAACTGGAGCCTCCGGGTGACCGACTCCGCTCCGTATTTTCTCTGCAGCTGGAGCCGAGACTCCGTGTGAGTGAGTGTGAGTGAGTGTGTGTGTGAGTGAGTGTGTGTGAGTGTGTGTGAGTGAATGAGTGAGTGAGTGTGAGTGAGTGTGTGAGTGTGAGTGAGTGTGTGTGAGTGTGTGAGTGACTGAGTGAGTGACTGAGTGAGTGACTGAGTGAGTGACTGAGTGAGTGACTGAGTGAGTGTGAGTGAGTGTGTGGGGTGGACTACTGCAAGAACTGGAGCCTCCGGGTGACCGACTCCGCTCCGTATTTTCTCTGCAGCCGGAGCCGAGACTCCGAGCTCCCAGACAGCAACACTCCGTCATCCGCAACTCTCCACAGCTTCTCAACTGCCAGGCACAGACAAAGGCGTTCACCACCACCGTGTAGCTCACGCAGACTGCTGGGGCAAGTGCTGATGAACGTCATCACTGTGGCTAGGAGATGTTGACTACCTCGCCTGGTACACAGGAGGTCGTGGGTTCGATCCCAGACCCTGAGAGATGTTGATGGTGATGATGGTGGTGATGATGGTGATGATGATGGTGATGATGGTGGTGATGATGATGGTGATGATGATGGTGATGATGGTGGTGATGATGATGATGGTGATGATGGTGGTGATGATGATGGTGATGATGGTGGTGATGGTGATGATGGTGGTGATGTTGATGATGGTGGTGGTGATGGTGATGGTGATGATGGTGGTGATGGTGGTGATGTTGATGATGGTGGTGGTGATGGTGGTGTTGATGGTGGTGATGATGATGGTAATGATGATGATGGTGATGTTGATGGTGGTGATGGTACTGGTGATGATGGTGATGATGGTGATGGTGTTGATGGTGATGTTGATGGTACTGGTGATGGTGGTGATGTTGTTGATGTTGATGATGATGGTGGTGATGGTGGTGATGTTGTTGATGTTGATGGTGGTGGTGATGGTGGTGATGTTGTTGGTGATGTTGATGGTGGTGGTGATGGTGGTGATGTTGTTGGTGGTGGTGATGGTGGTGATGTTGTTGGTGATGTTGATGGTGGTGGTGATGTTGTTGATGTTGATGGTGGTGGTGATGGTGGTGATGTTGTTGGTGATGTTGATGGTGGTGGTGATGGTGGTGATGTTGTTGGTGATGTTGATGGTGGTGGTGATGGTGGTGATGTTGTTGGTGATGTTGATGGTACTGGTAATGATGGTGGTGATGGTGGTGATGTTGATGGTGGTGATGGTACTGGTGATGATGGTGATGATGGTGTTGATGGTGTTGATGGTGGTGATGGTGATGGTGATGATGGTGGTGATGATGATGGTGATGATGGTGGTGAGGGTGGTGATGGTGGTACTGGTGGTGGTGATGTTGGTGGTACTGGTGATGTTGATGGTGGTGGTGATGGTGGTGGTGATGATGGTGGTGGTGATGATCGTGTTGATGGTGATGTTGATGGTACTGGTGATGGTGGTGGTGGTGATGTTGTTGATGTTGATGGTGGTGATGGTGGTACTGGTGGTGGTGATGTTGTTGATGTTGATGGTGGTGATGGTGGTACTGGTGGTGGTGATGTTGATGGTACTGGTGATGGTGATGTTGGTGATGTTGGTGATGTTGATGGTGTTGATGGTGGTGATGTTGATGGTGGTGATGGTGGTGGTGTTGGTGGTGATGGTGGTGGTGTTGGTGGTGATGGTGGTGGTACTGGTGATGGTGTTGATGGTGTTGATGGTGGTGATGGTGGTGGTGATGATGGTGATGGTGGTGGTACTGGTGATGGTGTTGATGGTGTTGATGGTGGTGATGGTGGTGGTGATGATGGTGATGATGATGTTGGTGGTGATGGTGGTGGTACTGGTGATGGTGTTGATGGTGTTGATGGCGATGATGATGGTGATGTTGTTGATGTTCATGTTGTTGATGTGGATGTTGTTGATGTTGTTGATGTTGTTGATGTTGTTGATGTTGTTGTTGATGTTGTTGATGTTGATGTTGTTGATGTTGTTGATGTTGTTGTTGATGTTGTTGATGTTGTTGATGTTGTTGATAATGTTGTTGATGTTGTTGTTGATGATGTTGTTGATGTTGTTGATGTTGATGGTGTTGATGTTGTTGATGTTGTTGATGTTGTTGATGTTGTTGTTGTTGATGGTGTTGTTGTTGATGGTGTTGATGGTGTTGTTGTTGATGGTGTTGATGTTGTTGATGTTGTTGTTGATGTTGATGTTGTTGATGTTGTTGATGTTGTTGATGTTGTTGATGTTGTTGTTGATAATGTTGATGTTGTTGATGTTGATGTTGTTGATGTTGTTGATGTTGTTGATGATGTTGTTGATGTTGATAATGTTGATAATGTTGATAATGTTGATGTTGTTGATGTTGATGTTGTTGATGATGTTGTTGATGTTGTTGATGTTGTTGTTGATAATGTTGATGTTGTTGATGTTGATGTTGTTGATGTTGTTGATGTTGTTGATGATGTTGTTGATGTTGATAATGTTGATAATGTTGATAATGTTGATGTTGTTGATGTTGATGTTGTTGATGATGTTGTTGATGTTGTTGATGTTGTTGTTGATAATGTTGATGTTGTTGATGTTGATGTTGTTGATGTTGTTGATGTTGTTGATGATGTTGTTGATGTTGATAATGTTGATAATGTTGATAATGTTGATGTTGTTGATGTTGATGTTGTTGATGATGTTGTTGATGTTGTTGATGTTGTTGTTGATAATGTTGATGTTGTTGATGTTGATGTTGTTGATGTTGTTGTTGTTGATGTTGATGTTGTTGATGATGTTGATGTTCATGTTGTTGATGTTGTTGATGTTGTTGATGGTGTTGATGTTGTTACCATAAGGTCCCGGTGTGCCCAACAGAATGGCTCTGGTCGTCTCCACGTCTCCAGACGTCTTCAGCAGAAGGTGAGTGACCACACGTAGTGACTGTCCACTCTGCCTCATCAACTCCTACACACACACAGTGACACACACACACACAGTGACACACACAGTGACACACACACACAGTGACACACACACAGTGACACACACACAGTGACACACACAGAAGGTGAGTGACCACACGTAGTGACTGTCCACTCTGCCTCATCAACTCCTACACACAGTGACACACACAGTGACACACACACACACAGTGACACACACACACAGTGACACACACACAGTGACACACACACACACAGTGACACACACACAGTGACACACACACACACAGTGACACACACACAGAAGGTGAGTGACCACACGTAGTGACTGTCCACTCTGCCTCATCAACTCCTACACACAGTGACACACACACACACACAGTGACACACACACACAGTGACACACACACACACAGTGACACACACACACAGTGACACACACACACAGTGACACACACACACACAGTGACACACACACAGTGACACACACACACAGTGACACACACACACACAGTGACACACACACACACAGTGACACACACACACAGTGACACACACACACAGTGACACACACAGTGACACACACACACAGTGACACACACACAGTGACGCACACACACACAGTGACACACACACACAGTGACACACACAGAGACACACACACACAGTGACACACACACACACACAGTGACACACACACACACACAGTGACACACACACACACAGTGACACACACACACACAGTGACACACACACAGTGACACACACACAGTGACACACACACACACAGTGACACACACAGAAGGTGAGTGACCACACGTAGTGACTGTCCACTCTGCCTCATCAACTCCTACACACAGTGACACACACACACACACAGTGACACACACACACAGTGACACACACACACACAGTGACACACACACACAGTGACACACACACACAGTGACACACACACACACAGTGACACACACACAGTGACACACACACACAGTGACACACACACACACAGTGACACACACACACACAGTGACACACACACACAGTGACACACACACACAGTGACACACACAGTGACACACACACACAGTGACACACACACAGTGACGCACACACACACAGTGACACACACACACAGTGACACACACACACACACAGTGACACACACACACACACAGTGACACACACACACACAGTGACACACACACACACAGTGACACACACACAGTGACACACACACAGTGACACACACACACACAGTGACACACACAGAAGGTGAGTGACCACACGTAGTGACTGTCCACTCTGCCTCATCAACTCCTACACACAGTGACACACACACACACACAGTGACACACACACACAGTGACACACACACACACAGTGACACACACACACAGTGACACACACACACAGTGACACACACACACACAGTGACACACACACAGTGACACACACACACAGTGACACACACACACACAGTGACACACACACACACAGTGACACACACACACACACAGTGACACACACACAGTGACACACACACAGTGACACACACAGAAGGTGAGTGACCACACGTAGTGTGTGTCCACTCTGCCTCATCAACTCCTACACACAGTGACACACACACAGTGACACACACACACAGTGACACACACACAGTGACACACACACACAGTGACACACACACACAGTGACACACACACAGTGACACACACACACAGTGACACACACACACAGTGACACACACACAGTGACACACACACACAGTGACACACACACACACAGTGACACACACACACACAGTGACACACACACACACAGTGACACACACACAGTGACACACACACACACAGTGACACACACACACACAGTGACACACACACACACAGTGACACACACACACACACAGTGACACACACACAGTGACACACACACAGTGACACACACAGAAGGTGAGTGACCACACGTAGTGTGTGTCCACTCTGCCTCATCAACTCCTACACACACACAGTGACACACACACAGTGACACACACACACAGTGACACACACACAGTGACACACACACACAGTGACACACACACACACAGTGACACACACACACAGTGACACACACACACACAGTGACACACACACAGTGACACACACACACACAGTGACACACACACAGTGACACACACACAGTGACACACACACAGTGACACACACACAGTGACACACACACAGTGACACACACACACAGAAGGTGAGTGACCACACGTAGTGTGTGTCCACTCTGCCTCATCAACTCCTACACACAGTGACACACACACACACAGTGACACACACACACACAGTGACACACACACAGTGACACACACACACACAGTGACACACACACAGTGACACACACACAGTGACACACACACACACAGTGACACACACAGAAGGTGAGTGACCACACGTAGTGTGTGTCCACTCTGCCTCATCAACTCCTACACACAGTGACACACACACAGTGACACACACACAGTGACACACACACACAGTGACACACACACACACAGTGACACACACACACACAGTGACACACACAGTGACACACACAGCGACACACACACACAGTGACACACACACACACACAGTGACACACACACACAGTGACACACACACACACAGTGACACACACAGTGACACACACACACACAGTGTCACACACACACACAGTGACACACACAGAAGGTGAGTGACCACACGTAGTGTGTGTCCACTCTGCCTCATCAACTCCTACACACACACAGTGACACACACACAGTGACACACACACAGTGACACACACACAGTGACACACACACACACAGTGACACACACAGAAGGTGAGTGACCACACGTAGTGTGTGTCCACTCTGCCTCATCAACTCCTACACACAGTGACACACACACAGTGACACACACACAGTGACACACACACACAGTGACACACACACACAGTGACACACACACACAGTGACACACACACAGTGACACACATACACAGTGACACACACACAGTGACACACACACACAGTGACACACACACAGTGACACACACACACAGTGACACACACACACACAGTGACACACACACAGTGACACACACACACAGTGACACACACACACACACAGTGTCACACACACAGTGACACACACACACAGTGACACACACACACACAGTGACACACACACACACACAGTGACACACACACACAGTGACACACACACAGTGACACACACACACAGTGACACACACACACACAGTGACACACACACACAGTGACACACACACACACAGTGTCACACACACAGTGACACACACACACAGTGACACACACACACACAGTGACACACACACACAGTGACACACACACACACACAGTGACACACACACACAGTGTCACACACACAGTGACACACACACACATAGTGACACACACACACAGTGACACACACACACACAGTGACACACACACACAGTGACACACACACAGTGACACACACACACAGTGACACACACACACACAGTGTCACACACACAGTGACACACACACACAGTGACACACACACACACAGTGACACACACACACACAGTGACACACACACACAGTGACACACACACACACACAGTGACACACACACACAGTGACACACACACAGTGACACACACACACACAGTGTCACACACACAGTGACACACACACAGTGACACACACACACACAGTGACACACACACACAGTGACACACACACACACAGTGTCACACACACAGTGACACACACACACAGTGACACACACACACACAGTGACACACACACACAGTGACACACACACACACAGTGACACACACACACAGTGACAAACACACAGTGACACACACAGTGACACACACACACAGTGACACACACACAGTGACACACACACACACAAACAGTGACACACACACAGTGACACACACACAGTGACACACACACACACAGTGACACACACACAGTGACACACACAGTGACACACACACAGTGACACACACACAGTGACACACACAGTGACACACACACAGTGACACACACACACAGTGACACACACACACAGTGACACACACACACAGTGTCACACACACAGTGACACACACACACAGTGACACACACACACACACCAGTGACACACACACACACACAGTGTCACACACACAGTGACACACACACACAGTGACACACACACACAGTAACACACACACACACAGTGACACACACACACAGTGACACACACACACACACACAGTGACACACACACAGTGACACACACACACAGTGACACACACACACACAACAACAACAACAACCGCCATTCGCCACTAAGTGGCGGTGACGTCACCACGACGCTTGTGCCAGGCCATGTGCACCTTGAGGCTACCACGTGAAAGTGTCGAACGCCCGCTGGCAGGAGGTCACGGGGCAGACCCAGCAGGTGCCACGGGTTGACTGCTGTGCCAGGCTAGGTGCAGGAGGTCACGGGGCAGACCCAGCAGGTGCCACGGGTTGACTGCTGTGCCAGGCTAGGTGCAGGAGGAGGTCACGTGACAAGACCCAGCAGGTGCCGTGGGTTGACTGCTGTGCCAGGCTAGGTGCAGGAGGAGGTCACGGGACAGACCCAGCAGGTGCCGTGGGTTGACTGCTGTGCCAGGCTAGGTGCAGGCCACAGAACAGACCCAGCAGGTGCCGTGGGTGACTGCTGTGCCAGGCTAGGTGCAGGCCACAGAACAGACCCAGCAGGTGCCGTGGGTTGACTGCTGTGCCAGGCTAGGTGCAGGAGGAGGTCACGTGACAGACCCAGCAGGTGCCGTGGGTTGACTGCTGTGCCAGGCTAGGTGCAGGCCACAGAACAGACCCAGCAGGTGCCATGGGTTGACTGCTGTGCCAGGCTAGGTGCAGGAGGAGGTCACGGGGCAGACCCAGCAGGTGGCCGTGGGTTCGACCGACTGAGATGACCGCTACATCCCCCTTCAAGGTGCACCTAGCCTGGCACGCTGGCGCGAGACTCCCCGCTCACCTGCATGATGTCGCAGGTGGCGGCGACGTCGCTGCAGGGTCCGGAAACCATCTCCTCGTCCACCATCTGCTCGTCCACCATCTCCTCGTCCACCATCTCCTCGTCCACCATCTCCTCGTCCACCATCTCATCTCCGTCCGTCCTCTCTGCTCGCGGGGGGGGGGGGGGGGGCGGGGACGGGGGGAGAACCGATCCGATTGGTCAGCCCGTGCGCCAAGAGAAAGCCTTCCATTGGTCCATTCATGACGATGCCCGTTAGACCGCCCCACACGGCTGCACTACTCGCACCCGATTGGTCGGTTCGCGGCACGGTCTTTTCGCCAAGAGAAAGCCTCCGATTGGTCGATTTACCGGAGTGCCGCCCCCCCCCCCCCCACGGTTGCAATACTCTCATCCGATGGCCGATCGCTGTGCGAGCACCTGATTGGTCGACTCGGGGCAGCGAGACTCCCTCCTCCTCTGGGTTTGAGTCGGGGCGGCTCCCATCAACTCCACCTCCTCCACCTCCTCCACCTCCTCCTCCACCTCCACCTCCACCTCCTCCACCATCATCATCGTCACCATCGTCACCATCGCCACCATCGCCACCATCGCCACCATCGCCGCCACCATCGCCATCATCACCATCATCACCATCATCGCCATCGTCGCCATCGTCACCATCTTCTACATCATCTTCCTGCAACGTAGCAGCGGGTTTAGCCTCCTCATCATCTTCATCATCATCATCGTCGTCATCTTCGTCATCATCTTCATCATCATCATGGTCGTCATCATCGTCGTCGGCTGGAGATTTTCGTGGCAGCAAAGTGGCAACGATGCCGACATCATCCGTCGGAAGAGTCGTCCGTTTGGCAGCTCCACCACCGCCAGCTCCACGCCACCAGCACCACCACTACCACCAGCACCACCGCCAACACGACCACCGCCACCAGCACCACCACTACCACCAGCACCACCACTACCACCAACACGACCACCACCAGCACCACCACCACCACCACTACCAGCACCACTACCAACACGACCGCCACCACTACCACCACCACCAGCTCCGCCACTACCAGCACCACTACCACCAGCACCACCACCACTACCACCACCAACACAACCACCACCACCGCCACCACCACCAGCACCGCCACCACCAGCACTACCACCACGACCACCACCACCACTACCACCAACACGACCGCCACTACCACCAGCACCACCACGACCACCACCAACACTACCACCAACACGACCGCCACCACTGCCACTACCACTAATACCACCACCAGCACCACTACCACCACCACCACTACCAGCACCACCACCAACACGACCACCACCACTACCACCACCACCACCAGCACCACTACCAGCACCACCACCAGCACGACCGCCACTACCACCGGTCACCACTCTGCCCCTGCAGCGCTGCACCATCCCAAACTCATTCGCCAGCCCAGCCACAATCGCCGCCCCACCACCACCACCACCGCCACCACCACCATCGTCACAATCATCGTCATCTTCGTCACCATCATCGTCACCATCAACGTCACCATCAACGTCACCATTGCCGCTATCGTCACCACCGTCACCACCATCACCACCATTGTCACCATCGTCACCATCAACGTCACCATCGTCACCATCAACGCCACCATCGTCACCATCAATGTTCCCATCGTCACCATCAACGTCACCATCAATGTCCCCATCGTCACCATCATCACCATCTTCACAACCACCGCCACCATCGCCACCACCGCCACCATCGTCACCACCACCACCACCACCGTGTCCCACCAAGCGCGCCACCTTGACGATGGGCCCGTCCTCGCCGGAGTTGACAGCGTGTTGGTGGTGGTGGTGGTGCTTGGGACCCAAGCGCACGGCCACCACCTGCCCGCCAGAGTCATCGTCATCGTCGTCGTCGTCGTCGGCGATGATGGTGGTGATGGTGGTGATGGTGGTGACGCCCAAGAGGCCATCTCCTTCATCATCTTGTTGTTGTTGTTCTTGTTGTTGTAGTTGTTGTTGTTGTAGTTGTTGTTGTTGTAGTTGTTGTTCGTCGTGTGACCCCCTCCTCCTGAGCGGCAGTGCAGCAACCAACCTCGTACATGCACCCTGCTGCCGCTGCTGCTGATGATGCTGCTGATGCTGCTGCTGCTGATGATGCTGCTGATGCTGCTGATGATGCTGCTGATGCTGCTGCTGCTGCTGCTGATGATGATGCTGCTGCTGCTGCTGCCGCTGCTGCTGATGATGCTGCTGCTGCTGCTGCTGCTGCTGCTGATGATGCTGCTGATGCTGCTGCTTGCTGCTGATGATGATGCTGCTGATGCTGATGATGCTGCTGCTGATGCTGATGATGCTGCATCACCTGCTGCTGCTGCTGATGCTGATGCTGCTGATGCTGCTGCTGCTGCCCGTGGCCCGGCCCGTCCACGGTGCCGTGTGTGTTACCCCTCACGACGGCCACCGCCTTGCCTGTCGGAGGAACGGAAAGGTGAGGTGGGGGGAGGTGGGGGGAGGTGGGGGGAGCTGGGGGGTGAGGTGGGGGGAAGGGGGGTGAGGTGGGGGGAGGTGGGGGGAGGTGAGGTGAGGGGAGGTGGGGGGAGGTGGGGGGAGGTGAGGTGGGGGGAGGTGGGGGGGAGGTGGGGGAGTGAGGTGGGGGAGGTGGGGGGAGGTGGGGGGAGGTGAGGTGGGGGGAGCTGGGGGGTGAGGTGGGGGGAAGGGGGGTGAGGTGGGGGGAGGTGGGGGGAGGTGAGGTGGGGGGAGGTGGGGGGAGGTGAGGTGGGGAGAGGTGGGGGGAGGTGAGGTGGGGGGAGGTGGGGGGAGGTGAGGTGGGGGGAGGTGGGGGGAGCTGGGGGGAGGTGGGGGGTGAGGTGGGGGGAGGTGGGGGGAGGTGAGGTGGGGGGAGGTGGGGGGAGGTGGGGGAGCTGGGGGGAGGTGGGGGGTGAGGTGGGGGGAGGTGAGGTGGGGGGAGGTGGGGGGAGGTGAGGTGGGGGGGAGGTGGGGGGAGGTGAGGTGGGGAGAGGTGGGGGGAGGTGAGGGGAGGTGAGGTGAGGTGGGGGGAGGTGGGGGGAGGTGGGGGGAGCTGGGGGGAGGTGGGGGGTGAGGTGGGGGGAGCTGGGGGGTGAGGGTGGGGGGGAAGGGGGGGTGAGGTGGGGGGAGGTGGGGGGAGGTGGGGGAGGTGAGGTGGGGGGGAGGTGGGGGGAGGTGAGGTGGGGGGAGGTGGGGGGAGGTGAGGTGGGGGGAGGTGGGGGGAGGTGAGGTGGGGAGAGGGTGGGGGGTGGTGAGGTGGGGGGAGGTGGGGGGAGGTGAGGTGGGGGGAGGTGGGGGGAGCTGGGGGGAGGTGGGGGGTGAGGTGGGGAGAGGTGGGGGGAGGTGAGGTGGGGGGAGGTGGGGGGAGCTGGGGGGAGGTGGGGGGTGAGGTGGGGGGAGGTGGGGGGAGGTGGGGGGAGGTGAGGTGGGGGGAGGTGGGGGGAGGTGAGGTGGGGAGAGGTGGGGGGAGGTGAGGGGAGGTGAGGTGAGGTGGGGGGAGGTGGGGGGAGGTGGGGGGTGAGGGCGAGGTGGGGGGAGGTGGGGTGAGGTGGGGGGATGAGGCGAGGTGAGGGGAGGTGAGGTGGGGGAGGGGTGAGGGGAGGTGGGGTGAGGTGGGCGAGGTGAGGTGGAAGGAGGGGGGGGGTGAGGTGGGGGGAGGTGGGGGAGGTGAGGTGGGGGAGGGGGGGGGTTGGGTGGGGGGAGGGGGGGTGAGGTGGGGGGAGGGGGCGAGGTGAGGTGGGGGGAGGGCGTGGTTCGGTGCCACGGTCCCCGCTGCACCTAGCCTGGCGCGGCAGGGAAGACCCACGCTGGAGACAGATCCACGCAGCGACCACCGCGGGGGGGAGAGACAGAGAGACGCAGACTCCACATACACAGCAGCAGCAGCAGGCCTCAGGGTGATGATCGAACCCACGACCTCCTGTAGACCAGGCGAGGTCGTCAACATCTCTCAGGGTCTGGGATTGAACCCACGACCTCCTGTGCACCAGGCGAGGTAGTCAACATCTCTCAGTGTCTGGGATTGAACCCACGACCTCCTGTGCACCAGGCGAGGTAGTCAACATCTCTCAGTGTCTGGGATTGAACCCACGACCTCCTGTAGACCAGGCGAGGTAGTCAACATCTCTCAGTGTCTGGGATTGAACCCACGACCTCCTGTGCACCAGGCGAGGTAGTCAACATCTCTCAGGGTCTGGGATTGAACCCACGACCTCCTGTATACCAGGCGAGGTAGTCAACATCTCTCAGGGTCTGGGATTGAACCCACGACCTCCTGTGTACCAGGCGAGGTAGTCAACATCTCTCAGTGTCTGGGATTGAACCCACGACCTCCTGTGCACCAGGCGAGGTAGTCACATGTCTCAGTGTCTGGGATTGAACCCACGACCTCCTGTGTACCAGGCGAGGTAGTCAACATCTCTCAGTGTCTGGGATTGAACCCACGACCTCCTGTGTACCAGGCGAGGTAGTCAACATCTCTCAGTGTCTGGGATTGAACCCACGACCTCCTGTAGACCAGGCGAGGTAGTCAACATCTCTCAGTGTCTGGGATTGAACCCACGACCTCCTGTAGACCAAGCGAGGTAGTCAACATCTCTCAGGGTCTGGGATTGAACCCACGACCTCCTGTAGACCAAGCGAGGTAGTCAACATCTCTCAGGGTCTGGGATTGAACCCACGACCTCCTGTGTACCAGGCGAGGTAGTCAACATCTCTCAGGGTCTGGGATTGAACCCACGACCTCCTGTGCACCAGGCGAGGTAGTCAACATCTCTCAGGGTCTGGGATTGAACCCACGACCTCCTGTGCAACAGGCGAGGTAGTCAACATCTCTCAGTGTCTGGGATTGAACCCACGACCTCCTGTGTACCAGGCGAGGTAGTCAACATCTCTCAGGGTCTGGGATTGAACCCACGACCTCCTGTAGACCACGCGAGGTAGTCAACATCTCTCAGTGTCTGGGATTGAACCCACGACCT